>NC_057806.1:343645282-343945282 GCF_018294505.1 Triticum aestivum
GTGGCCGCCATCGCCGCCCGCGCCGCCTCCTCGTTTCAGCGCCGCCCCGCCGCGCCGCTTCCGCCGCCCGACGCCGCCGCGCACCGGCGACCGCGCCTCGCCGCGCCGCCTCCTCCATGTCGGCAAGACCCCGGGCCGGACCTCCCCTCCGGCCGCCGTCCGAGCTTCTCCGGCGAGCGCGTGAACAGTAACTCCGGCGGGCTGCTCCGAAATCCGTGCCAGATCCAGATCTGAAAATATCTCGGTTGACTTTTGCCCCGAAACCCTAGTTCATGTGCCCATCTTCATCATGCTATAACTTTGCATCCGTAACTCCGTTTTTGGCATATAGCATATCAAAATGTTCATCTCAGAGAGTACATCATTTCATCTCATTGCATCGTTTTCATTTGAGTTCATCTTGCTGCCCGAAATGCTGTTAGAAGAGGGCTACTTGAGATAGTTGTGAGATCTGCTACTCCATTTAGATATTTGTCATTTTTGCCATGATTATTGTGTGCACGATATGCCCATGATCTCTACATATGTTTTGTTAAGGGTTTTGCCATCTTTCCAGAGGTGCAACCCATGTATTTTTGTGATGTGTGTGGTGACTAGCACAAGCTTGCAAAGTGGTGCACTTGTTAATGCTGATTTCAGGGACTTAGCAATTCCACTAAGTCCTTGACCTGTTTATTTCATATGGCCATATGTTCATGTTGTTTCCTAGTGATCCGTGCCTCTTTTGAGGATGGTCAGTAAGGATGTTTTGTTAATCTTGTAGTGCTCTATCCATCCATGCCTTTGTTTGCAATTACGGAGCACCCTAGCTTGAGTCAATCGAGCTCTACTTTTACTACTTCGTGAATCTGGGCAGATTGTCTACTTGTTAGCGATTTTGCCGATGATGTTGTAGTTGATCCGTGCATGCTATGCTATTGTTCTTGCCATGTCTAGATTGCATTTTGTGTATTCTTGATGGGTGTATGCTTAGCTTATCATGTCTTGCTCCGTAGTGAGTGCATCGAGCTCGTAAACATGCCTACTTGATATATGTTTTCAGCATGCTCCAGTTTTCACTAAGTCTAAAAACTGATTATGTTTTGCCATGTTCACATGCTTGCGATTGTATTTTCCGATCCCTTTTGGCTCAAGGTCACTAAGGGACTTTTTTTAAGCTCTTTGATTAGCTCCATTCCATGCTTTACTTTGCCATGTTCAGGTCCTGTAGCATGTAGTTTTGTTGCTCCGAAGAGTGCTACCTGATCTGAAATTCCAGACAAGTGTTAATTTCACTAAGTCTGAAATCTGTTTGTCATATGCATTTTTGCCATGCTTGTTTGAACCTGTTAATGGATGATTTGGCCGTAGCTCAGTGCTAGACTTTTGTTAAGCATCTTGAGTACATCCCTGCCATGTATTTTTTTTGTCATGTTTGGATGTTGTAGCATGTTCATCTCATTGCATTTAGATGGCTACTTGCTATAAATCGCAGACCGGTGTCATATTTGAATCAATTGCCATTTCCAAACCGTAACTCCGATTCCGGTGATCTTTATATCATTTTCAAGCGATTTCATCTTATCTTTCCAGTGGAACACTTGGATTTCCAAGTTGAGGCCAGGTTCTTGCATCCCTTGTCAATTCTTGCATATGCATCCCGCATCGCATCCCGCATAGCATACCATCCTTGCATCATATTGGTTGATCCTTGCACATGGTTGATTGTGTCCTTGTTGCTTGTTTGTCTTGTTTGGGTAGAGCCGGGAGACGAGTTCGCTAACAAGGAGCCCGTTGAGTTTGCTTTCGAGGATCCACTCAACTCTGACAACTTTGCAGGCAAGATGATCATACCCTCGAAATCACTACTATCTTTGCTATGCTAGATTGCTCGCTCTTTTGCTATGCCAATGCTACGATGCTTACCATTTTCTTTCAAGCCTCCCAAATTGCCATGTCAAACCTCTAACCCACCATGTCCTAGCAAACTGTTAATTGGCTATGTTACCGCTTTGCTCAGCCCCTCTTATAGCGTTGCTAGTTGCAGATGAAGATTGGAGGCCGTTCCTTGTTGGAACATTTATTTACTTGTTGGGATATCATTATATTATCTTGTTATCTTAATGCATCTATACACTTGGTAAAGGGTGGAAGGCTCGACCTCTCGCCTAGTGTTTTGTTCCACTCTTGCCGCTCTAGTTTCCGTCATATCGGTGTTATGTTCCCGGATTTTGCTCCTTACGCGGTTGGGTTATAATGGGAACCCCTTGATAGTTCGCCTTGATTAAAGCTTTTCCAGCAATGCCCAACCTTGGTTTTACCATTTGCCACCTAGCCTCTTTTCCCTTGGGTTTCTGGAGCCCGAGGGTCATCTTATTTTAGCCCCCCCGGGCCAGTGCTCCTCTGAGTGTTGGTCCAACCGAGCGATGTCCGGGGCTACCAGGGGCAACTCTGGGCTGGCCTACCCGACGTCTTGCTCATCCGGTGTGCCCTGAGAACGAGATATGTGCAGCTCCTATCGGGATTTGTCGGCACATCTGGGTGGTGTTGCTGGTCTTGCTTTAACCTGTTGAAGTGTCTTGAAGAACCGAGATACCGAGTCTGATCGGAACGTCTTGGGAGGAGGTCTATTCCTTCGTTGACCGTGAGAGCTTGTCATGGGCTAAGTTGGGACTCCCCTACAGGGATTTGAACTTTCGAAAGCCGTGCCCGCGGTTATGGGCAGATGGGAATTTGTTAATGTCCGGTTGTAGATAATTTGAACCTTAACTTAATTAAAATGAATCAACTGAGTGTGTTACCGTGATGGACTCTTTCTCGGCGGAGTCCGGGAAGTGGACACGGTGTTGGAGTAATGCTTGCGCAGGTTGCTCTCTAGTTTCTCGCTCGCGCTTTGCCTCCTCTTCTCGCTCTCTTTTGCGAATAGGTTAGCCACCATATTTGCTAGTCGCTTGCTGCAGCTCCACTTATATTTACCTTGCCTTACCTATAAGCTTAAATAGTCTTGATCGCGAGGGTGCGAGATTGCTGAGTCCCTGTGGCTCACAGTTTACTATTACACCAGATGCAAGGCCTGATGATTCCGCTCTAGGTGACGCGCTTGAGCTCAAGTGGGAGTTCGACGAGGACTCTCAATGTTACTATGTTTCTTTTCCTGATGATCAGTAGTGGTGTCCAGTTGGGGGTGATCGGGACCGTGTCGCATGTTGGGTTATCTTTTATTTTGGCGCCGTAGTCGGGCCATGAGTGTTTGGATGATGTAATGTTATTTATGTACCTTGATTGACGTGGCGAGTGTAAGCCAACTATGTTATCTCCCCTTTTATTGATTATATTACTTGGGATGTTTGTGATGATTTCCTAACTTGCGACATATGCCTTCAATGCGATTATGCCTCTAAGTCGTGCCTCGACACGTGGGAGATATAGTCGCATCGAGGGTGTTACACCCTGCGTACGCGTCAACTTAGTAGGCCCACAGGTCAGCCTCCCAACTGGTGCGCCCCAGATGTCAGTGGGAGGAATCATTTTTTTGCGTAATAAGGAGGCAGTTGATTGCGTGCGGCCAGGCCAGCGGAGGGAGTAGGGTGGGCCGGGGAAGCCTGCGCGGCGTCACAGCGGGCCACAAGAGGAGGGAGCAGGCAGTCCCGCCGGCGCTAGTTTAGGCTGCTAGAGCAGGAAGATCAGAGATTGAAGAAGCACGTCGACCGTTGGATGGACATCGAACACTAACTGCTGCTAGAATCGAGTGTTCACTGACAAAGCCTTGCGTAAACAAGTCAGCCTCGAAATCTGTGGCGTGTACAACCCATTTGCTATTATTTTTATAATTTTTACTCATTTTCTAATCATATGGAATTTATTGCAGCCTGTTTTCCATTTTTAGAATTGCTGGCCATTTTCTGGTCAGTACCAGGGTCAAAAAATTAACTAAATATGTGGGAAATTTTGAAAATTCGCAAATTTTTGCTGGGGAACGAAATATTCTTAATCCAAAAATTAATAGCCATACTAATACAAATTTAAAAATAAATTAGTACTATGTCATGTTAAATCCAATGAAATACGTATAAGATATTAGTGAAGAACAAAAACAAAAAAGAAACTTATATCCCATTTGCTATATTTTTTTTGGAATTTTCAACCCCTTTTGATATTACTTTTAACAGACATTGACCATACTTTTAAGCCAGGCCGGAATGCATCCCTCCTCGTCTTGAAAGATTTGCAGCCCAGTAATTCGGAGAAAACAAATAGGCCTAGCTTGGGTATTCTTCAAAAAGAAATACTGGGCTACCTATTTTCCCAAAGAACTGGTGCATGGGCATTTAGCTTTATTTATTTATTCATTTATTTACTTATTTATGTTTAGGGGACCATGAGCATGTACCTGGTGAAAGGATCAATATGGTTGACTAGAGGGGGGGGGGTGAATAGGCAACTACCAATTTTTAGCTTTTCTTTACCAAATTAAACTTTGCATCAAAGTAGGTTGTCTAGATGTGCAACTAGGTGAGCAACCTATATGATGCAATAAAAACAAAGCATACAAGCAAGCAAGGGAAGAAACACTAAAGAGCTTGCACAAGTAACGGTAAGAGATAACCAAGAGTGGATCCGGTGAAGACGAGGATGTGTTACCGAAGTTCCTTCCTTTTGAGGGGAAGTACATCTCCGTTGGAGCGGTGTGGAGGCACAATGCTCCCCAAGAAGCCACTAGGGCCACCGTATTCTCCTCACGCCCTCACACAATGCGAGATGCCATGATTCACTATTGGTGCCCTTGAAGGCGGTGACCAAACCTTTACAAACAAGGTTGGGGCAATCTCCACAACTTAATCGGAGGCTCCCAACAAGACCACGAAGCTTCACCACAATGGAGTATGGCTCCGAGGTGACCTCAACCGTCTAGGGTGCTCAAACACCCAAGAGTAACAAGATCCGCTAGGGATGAGTGTGGGAATTGAAAATCCCTTGGTGGAAGTGTAGATCGGAGGCTTCTCAACCACTCTCGAGCAAATCAACAAGTTTGATTGGCTAGAGAGATAGATCGGGAAAAAATGGAGCTTGGAGTATTTAATGGAGCTTGAGCAATAAATGGAGCTTGGGGGAGGAAGAGGTAGGTGAGAAGGAGGAAGGGGACTCCCTTTTATAGTGGGGGCAACAATCCCGTTGCCCCCTAGCAACCAGCCTCACACAGGGCGGTACTACCGCTGAGAGGGGGCGGTACTATCGCCAGGACAACGGTACTGCCGCGCCAGCCAGCGGTACTGCCGCGCTGAGGAGACTAATAGGGAACGGACCCAAATGTGGTACTACCGCGGTGGTAGGGCGGTACTACCGATCCTGGAACGGTACTACCGCCACTACAACCGTGACTAGTGCCGCAAAACCCGACACGAGAAAAAGACCTCTCGAATCGAGGCGGTAGGAGCCAGACTGCCCAGCGGTACTACGGCAGTGGGGTCAAGGGCGGTAGTACCGTTGTGGAGTGGTACTGCCGCTTGTGATCCTTCGACCGTAGTACCGCAGGCAGTGCGGTACTACCGCTGGGGCGCGCGCGCGAGAGAGAAGGAATCTCTCAAAGATACTGAGGACAAGGCGGAGGTGCCTGGCCCCTAGCGGTATTAATGCTGTGGAGACACAGGCGGTACTACCGCTGCGGAGCGGTACTGCCGCTTGGCTCCTCAGCGGTACTACTGCTGAGTGCGCGGTACTACCGCTTTGACCCAGACAGGACAAGAAAGAGAGGAGAGATCTCTTCAATGGAAAGGAAATGCTCGGAGGGTGAGAAGGTGATGTGTACGTGATGATTCCACCCATGCAAAACCCCAGCGGACCCCCTCTTGATAGTACGGTGCCCTCTACGCAACTAGTCCACCGAGAAAGAAACGAAAGAGCTACACCGTCTTGAAATACACTCCGAGGGGAAGAAGGCGTCTCGTGCCAGGGGAGAATCTGTGAATTATTCAAAGCACAAGATTAGTCCACAAACATGTTGTCATCAATCACCAAAACTACCTTGAGAGAGATATGCCGTAACAATCTCCCCCTTTTTGGTGGATTGATGACAACTAGGGATTTGCGCAAGGAAAAGAAATAAAACGAAGAAAGCTAAGAACTACAAAATATAGACGGGCTCCCCTAGAATGTGTGCACCAAGAGATGGCACGACACACACATTTGGATCAACACTCCCCCTATATTTTATAGTCCAACAATACTAAGCACAAGATATATGAGAGAAGTGAATAAACAGCAGGACAAGCATGCATCTCACAATAAACTACAGTACTCTGAAATGACATAAGTAATAAGGTAGCGATAGGGAGCATATGTCTCACACCATATGTCTAGAACTTAGGTCTCACACCAAACCAAACCAAAGAAGGACACCGAGAGAACACACAAGAAACCACAAGACGACTCAAAGCACGACACAAGAAGCAAATCCCTACACCCTCTCCCCCTTTGGCAGCGAGACACCAAAAAGGGCATAGAGTGACACTACGACTCTAGGTGATGGGAGGAGGAAGATCTCGAACATCACATCTCTGCATCTTCATCGTGGGTCGAAAACTGCTCGGCATCGGAGTCGGTCCAGTGGCAATTCTGATGAATCCAGTCCTCCTCTTTAGTGATCTGACCCTCAGACCCACTGGCAACTGTTGCTCCCATCTGATGCATGAGCTCCTTGTGGCGCGTCCTGGCATGCTTCTCCGCCACATGAGTCATGTACTGACCATGAGACTCCATGCAGAAAAGCTTCTTCATCTTCATCTTGCGCTTAAGCTTCTGTGCCCATGATGGTTCTGCACTAGAGGGGCCAAAGTTCTCCTCATGGGCATCAGTAGCAGCCTCACCCTCGGTCCCCATGGCAGCAGCAGCAGCAGACGGACCCCCTGTGGTAGCAGTAGCAGATGGACCCCCTGTGTGAGGCGTTGTCCAGTTGTCCTTCTTCCTCAGACGCTTGATCTCATGAGAAACCAAGTCACCAGTCTCTAGCAGCACTCTCGGATAAGTTTGTGCCCAGGCCCTCTCAATGAGCCTCATGATGAATGGACCATAGATAGGACACTTGTGCTCAGACACGGCAGATAGAAGTTCAGACCACATGACATGAGAGATATCCAGGCTCTCTCCAGTGCTTGCTTCCTTCTCATGCTGACAGAAAAGGAGCATGTCCATGAGGTAAGAGTGGACCATATCCAGATTCCCGATCCGAGGGAAGAGAGTCTGACGGAATATGCAATGAAGAATGTCCAAATATGGAGACAGCTCATAGGTCTTCTTCTCAGTTACTGGGTGAACCTTCATAGTGCAGTAGGGCCAAAGGGCTTGCTTGTGGGTGGATGTAGCATTGCGGTGAGGACGGAAACCGACAGGAGTCTCAAGCCCGTTATCCACCACATCAAGTAACCCCATGAACGCCTGCCACTTGACGGAAAGCAGCTTGCCATTGGTCATCCATGTCAGAGTCCTGTCGACATCCGTCCCAAGATGGACGGTGGCATAGAATTGAGCCACCAAATCCGCATTGAAATCCTTGTTGAATTGCATGATCCTGAGAATGTTCAACTGAGTGCACATCTGAAGGGCTTCGTCAAAGTACTCTGGGTCCTTCTCCATAGCATCAGTATCAACAGAGCGAACATCAACAAAAAGATTCTTCTTGGCCTTGATCACATCAAAGTAGATGGCAAACTGAAAACGGTTCCAGAACGGGCGGTTGACCAAAGTGGGTTCTTGGTCCACCGCATAGGGGTTGGGGCGATGCTTCTCCCAAAACTCCTTGTTGGTCATCTCAGTCACAATCTTCCCTTTTGGCTTGTGGGCGGCTCGCTTCAATTGCTGAGGAGGTGGAGGAACACTTGCAGATGCACTTGCTGGAGGCGGTTGGGTGCTCGAGGAACCACCGGCTGGCTCTAAGGTGCGGTAGCGTTTTGATGTGGCACACCCGGGGTTGATACAGCGACCTTGCTGCTCGAAAAGGTCATCACCTGGAGCCAAACACAAGAACACGCAAAACAACCAGAAAGAATGAGCATAAGCCAACAAACTCAACAAAAGGATCAAGGTAAGGCAGGAAAACGATGGAAATTGGCATGCAGCGGTAGTACCGTGACCTGCCTGCGGTAGTACCGCCCCAAGCGGTAGTACCGCCCCAAAGGGAGCGGTAGTACCGCTCTAGGTCAAGCGGTAGTACCGCTCCAAAGAGAGCGGTAGTACTGCTTGAGGCGGAGAAACAATAGTTTCTTATAGCACGAGGCAGTGAAACAGCGGGTTCCTACTACCATGGTCAGATCCGGCACTACCGGCCTACCAAATTCAAAAATAATCCTACCAAACTCTAATCGAGATAGTCTAGTTGCCTTCTCCAACCAACTCAAGCCTAGATTTAGCCAAAAATCTAGAGATGCAACCACCATTGCCCCTAAGAAACAAGAACTGAAAAAGAGACAAAACGAAAGAAGGAACGGGGGCAATACCGGCATCCATGGCAAGAGGACGAGGTGGGGATCAACTCCACCAAAGGAAATGGAGAGGGACGCCCCGGAGACGGAGATCTGCCGAAGCCCTCCCGCGGCAAGAGGAGGCTGGAGAGAGGAAGAGAAAAGAGGGACGAAGTGAATGGGTATGGGGGAGAAGAAACCTCCCCCTGCCCCGACTTGACCCCCTGTTCTCGTCCCCCAGCGGTAGTACCGTGCTGGGGGGGGGGGGTAGTACCGCTTACGAGCGGTAGTACCGCGCACCACCAGCGGTAGTACCACCCAGCACGCCACGGCAACTAAACAAACACGGCTTTAGCTCGACAAAACGACAAAAACGACAAGAGAAAAAAACACACACCAGCAAACGACCAAGACACACCTCTTCAAAAGAGGGCGGTGGCTGAGGCCACCTATGTTTGAGTCAAAAGGTATGGCACCGCGAAGATTTTAACCTTGGGCCCATGACCAAAACTCGTCTTTGAAGCGCAAGTGCCATCAACGATGGCTAAAGTGAAAGACTTGATCAATTTATGCATAATGGGGGGAGGGAGAGTTCATTGAGAGAACAACACTCCCCCTATGTCCATGCCTACACCTAAACTAGACAAAAAATAGAGCGTGGTAGGGTGTGCACGGGTTCAAGCCACATTGCTCGAATCAATGATATTTAGTTCATGCCTTAACTCGCGAAATCTTGCTTCATCCAAGGGCTTCGTGAAAATATCTGCAAGGTTGTCATGAGTGTTGACATAGTTGAGCTTGATCTCTCCTCGCCTAATGTGATCCCGGATTAAGTGATACCGAATCTCAATATGCTTCGTCTTGAAGTGTTGCACTGGGTTGAGAGAAATCTTGATGGCACTTTCATTGTCACACCAAAGAGGCACTTTGTCACAAGTGACACCGTAATCCTTTAGAGTTTGCCTCATCCATAGAAGTTGTGCACAACAACTACCGGCGGCAACATACTCCGCCTCAGTGGACGAGAGAGACACACAATTTTGCTTTTTGGAAGACCAACTTACCAAAGAGTAACCAAGGAATTGGTACCCTCCGGAAGTGGACTTCCTATCCACTTTGTCTCCCGCCCAATCGGAATCCGAGTACCCTACAAGCTTGAAGTTTGATCCTCTTGGGTACCATAAGCCAAAGTTTGGGGTATGAGCCAAATATCGAAAGATTCGTTTGACCGCCACATAGTGACTTTCCTTAGGTGCGGCTTGAAACCGTGCACAAATTCCCACACTCAACATGATGTCCGGTCTAGATGCACAAAGGTAAAGCAAGGATCCAATCATGGAATGATATACCTTTTGATCCACCACTTTACCATTGGGATCTAAGTCAAGTTGGCACTTGGTGGGCATTGGAGTGGAGGCCGGCTTGACGTCACTTAGCTTGAATCTCTTGAGCATGTCTTGAGTGTATTTGGATTGATTGATGAAGGTTCCTTCTCTTCTTTGCTTCACTTCGAACCCTAGAAAGAACTTCAACTCTCCCATGGAGGACATCTCGAACTTTGAGGTCATGAGAGCGGCAAATTCCTCATTGAAGGCTTTGTTAGGAGAACCAAAGATAATATCATCAACATATAATTGGCACACAAACAACTCCCCTTTGACCTTCTTAGTAAAAAGAGTGGGGTCGATTAGCCCAACTTCAAAACCACGATCTTGTAACAACTCGGTAAGGTGGTCATACCACGCACGTGGGGCTTGTTCAAGGCCATAGAGTGCCTTATCGAGTTGATACACATGATCGGGAAAGTAGGGATCCTCGAACCCGGGGGGTTGCTTGACGTAAACCAATTCATTACCATTAAGAAAAGCACTCTTCACATCCATTTGTTGTAACTTAAAGTTATGATGAGAAGCATATGCAATCAACATGCGAATGGATTCAAGACGAGCAACGGGAGCAAAGGTTTCACCGTAGTCGATACCCTCGACTTGGGAGTAGCCTTGTGCTACCAAACGAGCCTTGTTGCGAATGATAATCCCATGGGCATCTTGCTTGTTCTTGAATATCCACTTGGTTCCAATGACATTGTGGTTCCCCGTTGGCCTTGGCACCAATCTCCACACTTTGTTGAGCTCGAAGTTGTTGAGTTCTTCGTGCATGGCATTGAGCCAATCCGGATCTTCTAGCGCCTCATAGACCTTGTGGGGTTCCACACAAGAGACAAATGCGTGATGCTCACAATAATTTGCTAATTGTCTACGAGTGTTTACCCCCTTTCTTAAGCTTCCAAGCACATTCGTCATGAGATGATACTTGGTGGAGAGCTTGGAAGCAACCTTGGCGACACGACGCTCTAATTCCTCCTCGGTGGTGAGTTGAAGAGCGGTTACTTGATCATCTTGAGCGCCGTCATGAACTTGTTCTTGATCTTGAACTTGCTCGGGGGAGAGAACTTGACCTTGGGCATCACTTGGTGTGTCAACACCATCTTGAGTATGATCTTGCCCTTGGTCTTGTTCATGAGGTTAAGGGCCTTCACTTTGTTCTTCGGAAGCGTGTGGGCCTTGGGTTGGTGATGGCTCCACTTGAGTGGAGCATTGTCCTTCTCCTTCGGCCACAAGGGGTTCTCAATGGGTAGGATGAAACCAACACCCATTCTTCTTATGGCTTGAGGAGGAATTTCATCACCTACATCACAAGTGCCACTTTGCTCCACTTGGGAGCCGTTATTCTCATCAAACTCCACGTTACACGTCTCCTCAATAAGTCCCATGGATTTATTGAGGACACGGTAAGCATGAGAGTTTGTAGCATAACCAACAAATATGCCCTCATAAGCTCTAGCCTCAAATTTGGACAACCGAACACCTTTCTTGAGAATGAAACACTTACACCCGAATACCCGGAAGTACTTGAGGTTGGGCTTGTTACCGGTGAGTATCTCATATGGAGTCTTGTTCAAGCCCTTGCAGAGGTAGAGCCGATTGGATGCATGACACGCGGTGTTGATGGCTTCGGCCCAAAAGTTGTACGGAGACTTGAACTCCGCCATCATGGTCCTTGCCGCATCCATCAACATCCGGTTCTTCCTCTCCGCAACACCGTTTTGTTGAGGGGTGTATGGTGCGGAATATTGATGCTTGATTCCCTCATCACTAAGAAATTCATCCAAGGTGTAGTTCTTGAACTCGGTGCCGTTGTCACTTCTTATTGTCAAGATCTTTGCATTGTGTTGACGTTGTGCTTCATTTGCAAAGTCAATGACGGTTTGTTGGGTCCCGCTCTTCCTCTTGAAGAAATACACCCACGTGTACCTTGAGTAGTCATCCACAATCACCAAGCAATACTTCCTACCTCCAAGACTATAGAAGGATGGGGGCCCAAAAAGATCCATGTGAAGGAGCTCCAAGGGCCTCTTTGAATAAATGATAGTCGTGGGAGGGTGAGCCTTCTCATGTAGCTTTCCTTCGATACAGGCACTGCAAGCTCGATCTTTAACAAAACTAACATTCGTTAGTCCATGGACATGGTCCCCCTTGAGGAGACTTTGCAAAGATCTCATATTGACATGGGCTAAACGGCGATGCCAAAGCCATCCCACATCAACTTTAGCCATTAGGCATGTCGCGGTCTTAGTGGGTCGCTCTGAAAAGTTATTCAAATATAGACCGTTCTCGACATGCCCAACAAAAGCTACTTTAAGAGTCTTGCTCCACAAGAGGGCCATGGTATCGATATCAAAGAAAGTGGCAAAGCCCATGATTGCAAGTTGACGAACGGAAAGTAAATTGTATGCAAGGGACTCAACAAGCATGACCTTCTCGATCGTGAGATCATGAGAGATGACCACCTTGCCAAGTCCCAATACCTTAGAGGATGAGGCGTCACCCCACTCGACATTGGTGGGCATAGATGGAACTTTGTGCACATCCACCACCAAGTCCTTGCTTCCGTTCATATGATTTGTAGCTCCGCTATTGAGCAACCATGATCCACCACCGGAAGCAAACACCTACAAGAGATCAATGCTTGGTTTTAGGTACCCATTTTGTAATGGGTCCTTTGATGTTAGTAACAAGGGTCTTAGGAACCCAAATAGACCATTCAATGTACTCACGAAGATAACCAACAAATTTGGCATAAACATGCCCATCACTAGCACGGCATAACACATAAGAAGGATTAAAATCGCCGGCTTTGTTGGGAGAGGTGGCATTGCCCTTCTTGACATTGTTCTTCTTCTTCTCCTCGGGGGCACTCTCTCCCTCCCTCACAAAGGTTTGCATGAGGGGAGGAGGTCGTTTGGTCTTGTCATTCTTCTTCTTGTTCTTGGAGTCGGGCACGTACCCAATCCCTTCCTTGGCCACACCTCCCTTTTGGTTGATCAAGAGATCGTTGAGGTTCTTCTTGCCTTGTATGCAAGTCACAAGACCTCTCTCAAGTTGCTCCTTCAACTTAGCATTTTCCTCAACAAGATGTATATGCTCAAAACACGGGTTAGTAGCATTTGCATTATCAATTAAAACCATATGAGGAAAAGTTGCTTTCTCCTTAGTTAGCTTCACTTGGAGTTGATCATGAGACTCCTTGAGACTAGCATGAATACCCTTCAAGGCCTTGTGGGCCTTGTCAAGTATATCAAACTCCTCTTTGAGTCTAGCAAGATCAACCCCGAGTTTGGCCTTCTCGGAATTTAGCACACAAGAAACAATGAGGGCATGATCATAATCTTTCTTTAACTTAGCATGATCAATGTTGTGTGACTCCTTAAGAGCCAAACGAAGACCACGCTCTTCCTCAAGAGCATTGGAAAGATCCGAAATCTCATCGGCATAGTCACGACTATGCCCTTCCATCTTGGAGATGGTGTCTTCATGAGCCTCGATCATGTCATTGGCCTCACCAAGTTGTTCCAAGAGAGCAACGAAGTGCTTCTTGGATTTTCCCTTGAGTTTGCCCATAAAGGCCTCAAACTCGTTAGCCTCCACATTAGCTCCCTCAATTTCATTAATGCTATCCGTTGGGGAAGGATGATTAATGATGGTAGTTTTGATGTTGGAGGTTACCTTGTTGGTGGCTTTAGCCATGAGGCACTTGGCGGTGATGCTCTCGTTGGGTGAGTCAAAGAGAGACACCCGTGACGTTGTTGCAATGGCAACGGAGGCCATGGAAACCGACTCATCATATTCATCATCCTCATTGTACTCTTCTTGCACAACCAAAGCCTTGGGAGGAGTCTTCTTGGTGAAGTTGTTCTTGTTGGGGAACGACTTGGCCTTGTCCTTTCGGATGAGTTTGCCACCATTGTCTTCCCTCTTCTCATACGGGCATTCCGCAACGAAATGACTCACGTTGCCGCAATTGTAGCAAGTCCTTACACGTTGCTTGCCCCTTGTGCCACTCGAGTTGTTTTTGCTAAAGTTGGGCCTCGAGTTTTTCTTGCTCCAAAATTGCCTTGAAGCAAGTGCCATGTGTTCATGATATGCATACTTCGTATCTTCGGGGTTGCTCTCCTCTTCTTCCTCTTCTTCTTCTTCCACGGTGAGCTTGGACTTCAATGCAAGGTTAGGCTTCTTTGCCCGTTGAGAACGGAGCACCGCATTGTCAGCGGTCTTGTCCAAAATGGTCATGGCCACAAACTCATTCAACACTTTGCTTGAGGTCAAAGTGCGGAAGTCCGGTCTTTGACGAATGACGGAGGACATGGCCTTGTGGTAGGGCATCATTGCCTTGAGGAATTTGTGCTTGATCCAATTGTCATCCGTGTCCTTGCTCCCGTGATCTCGTAGTGAGACCACGAGTTTGGTTACTCTCCGATAAAGCTCACGAGGTTCTTGATCTTCCTTCATTGCAAACTCATCGGCCTCATCTTGTACCACTTCATAGTTGGAGCGTTGAATGCTTGCGCTTCCCTGGTAGAGAGACACGACACAATGCCATGCATCTTTGGCCAAGGCGAAGGGACGAAGATGAGGTAGGTCTTCGGGTGGAATTGCATCTTGAATGATGAAGAGAGCATTCTCATTGAATTTATTGTCCGCGGCTTCTCGAGGAGTGAAGTTGCTTGGATCATGTGGATAGAAACCTTCTTCAATGATTCTCCAAAGGTTAGTGTTCACATGATTTAAATGACGTTTAAAGCGGTAAACCCAAGAATCAAAATCCTCATTTTTCACAATCTTAGGGGGAGGACCGGCATGATTCAAATGAGTGGAAGGAACCGGTCCACCATAAACAAGTGGTGGTTCCACATGGGCAAAGATGCCGGTGCCATTCTTGCCACTAGAAGAAGGAGCCTTTTCACTACTAGCTTCCCCCTTGTCGGGGATAGCATCCGTCACCTTGTTAGCGAGATCACCCACTTTCAACGGTGCAGTGGATAGTTTAAGCCCCTCAAGAAATTTAGTAAACATGCTTTCAAGTTCGGTCGTCATGGAGGTTTTCAATGTCTCCAAGGCCACATTGAACTCCTCACGAGAGACCGAAGTTCCCCCATCTCCCATAGACGAGATCGGATTCACACAGGAGTGTTCCTCCACACCGTCTACGGTATCAACCATACTCTTTGGACGGTAAAGTCCTTAATAAAGAGACGAGGCTCTGATACCAATTGAAAGGATCGATATGGTTGACTAGAGGGGGGGGGGGGTGAATAGGCAACTACCAATTTTTAGCTTTTCTTTACCAAATTAAACTTTGCATCAAAGTAGGTTGTCTAGATGTGCAACTAGGTGAGCAACCTATATGATGCAATAACAACAAGCATACAAGCAAGCAAGGGAAGAAACACTAAAGAGCTTGCACAAGTAACGGTAAGAGATAACCAAGAGTGGATCCGGTGAAGACGAGGATGTGTTACCGAAGTTCCTTCCTTTTGAGGGGAATTACGTCTCCGTTGGAGTGGTGTGGAGGCACAATGCTCCCCAAGAAGCCACTAGGGCCACCGTATTCTCCTCACGCCCTCACACAATGCGAGATGCCGTGATTCCACTATTGGTGCCCTTGAAGGCGGCGACTGAACCTTTACAAACAAGGTTGGGGCAATCTCCCCAACTTAATCGGAGGCTCCCAACAAGACCACGAAGCTTCACCACAATGGAGTATGGCTCCGAGGTGACCTCAACCGTCTAGGGTGCTCAAACACCCAAGAGTAACAAGATCCGCTAGGGATGAGTGGGGGAATCGAAAATCCCTTGGTGGAAGTGTAGATCGAAGCCTTCTCAACCACTCTCGAGCAAATCAACAAGTTTGATTGGCTAGAGAGATAGATCGGGCGAAAATGGAGCTTGGAGTATTTAATGGAGCTTGAGCAATAAATGGAGCTTGGGGGAGGAAGAGGTAGGTGAGAAGGAGGAAGGGGACTCCCTTTTATAGTGGGGGCAACAATCCCGTTGCCCCCCACCAACCAGCCCCGCACAGGGCGGTACTACCGCTGAGAGGGGGCGATACTACCGCCAGGACAACGGTACTGCCGCACCAGCCAGCGGTACTGCCGCGCTGAGGAGACTAGTAGGGAACGGACCCAAATGCGGTACTACCACGGTGGTAGGGTGGTACTACTGCTCCTGGAACGATACTACCGCCACTACAACCGTGACTAGTGCCGCAAAACCCGACACAAGAAAAAGACCTCTCGAATCGAGGCGGTAGGAGCCAGACTGCCCAGCAGTACTACGACAGTGGGGTCAAGAGCGGTAGTACCGCTGTGGAGCGGTACTGCCGCTTGTACTACCGCTGGGGCGTGCGCACGAGAGAGAAGGAATCTCTCAAAGATGCCGAGGACAAGGCGGAGGTGCTAGGCCCCCAACGGTACTACTGCTGTGGAGACATGGGCGGTACTACCGCTGCGGAGCGGTACTGCCGCTTGGCTCCTCAGCGGTACTACCGCTGGGTGCGCGGTACTACCGCTTTGACCCAGACAGGACAAGGAAGAGAGGAGAGATCTCTTCAATGGAAAGGAAATGCTCGGAGGGTGAGAAGCTGATGTGTACGTGATGATTCCACCCATGCAAAACCCCAGCGGACCCCCTCTTGATAGTACGGTGCCCTCTACGCAACTAGTCCACCGAGAAAGAAACGAAAGAGCTACACCGTCTTGAAATACACTCCAAGGGGAAGAAGGCGTCTCGTGCCAGGGGAGAATCTGTGAATTATTCAAAGCACAAGATTAGTCCGCAAACATGTTGTCATCAATCACCAAAACTACCTTGAGTGAATAGTATGCGCTACGTACGGTACGGGACACTAAAGGATCGAACCGTGCAACGACTTCCAAAACATTGTGTTTGTCGTTCTAACAACACATTTATTCAACCAACAGACGAAATATACTACTGATTGTACATTGAAAACAGCGGCGGTAGCAACCAGGGCCGGGGGTGCAACAGAAGCAGTAAGCAGGCCAGAAGAGTGAAGACACAGCTCTCTCTTCCAAACCAAACATCAGTGTAGGATCGAAAGTATGTCTAGAGGGGGGTGATTAGACTACGTGACCAAATAAAAACTTAACCTTTTCCCAATTTTAGTTCTTGGCAGATTTTAGCTATTGTAGGACAAGTCAAGCAATCATCACACAATTCAAGCAAGCATGCAAAGAGTATATTGGCAGCGGAAAGTAAAGCATGCAACTTGCAAGAATGTAAAGGGAAGGGTTTGGAGAATTCAAACACAATTGGAGACACGGATGTTTTTCCCGTGGTTCGGATAGGTGGTGCTATCCTACATCCACGTTGATGGAGACTTCAACCCACGAAGGGTAACGGTTGCATGAGTCCACGGAGGGCTCCACCCACAAAGGGTAATGGTTGCGCGAGTCCACGGAGGGCTCCACCCACGAAGGGTCCACGAAGAAGCAACCACCCACGAAGGGTCCACGAAGAAGCAACCTTGTCTATCCCACCATGGCCATCGCCCACGAAGGACTTGCCTCACTAGCGGTAGATCTTCACGAAGTAGGCGATCTCCTTGCCCTTACAAACTCCTTGGTTCAACTCCACAATCTTTTCGGAGGCTCCCAAGTGACACCTAGCCAATCTAGGAGACACCACTCTCCAAGAAGTAACAAATGGTGTGTTGATGATGAACTCCTTGCTCTTGTGCTTCAAATGATAGTCTCCCCAACACTCAACTCTCTCTCATAGGATTTGGATTTTGTGGAAAGAAGATTTGAGTGGAAAGCGACTTGGGGAAGGCTAGAGATCAAGATTCATATGGTAGGAATGGAATATCTTGGTCTCAACACATGAGTAGGTGGTTCTCTCTCAGAACATATGAGTTGGAATTGTGTATGTGTTCTGATGGCTCTCTTCACGAATGAAGAGGAGGTGGAGGGGTATATATAGCCTCCACACAAAATCCAACCATTACACACAATTTTCCAATCTCGGTGGGACCGAATCAACAAACTCGGTCGGACCGAAAAGGTAAACCTAGTGACCGTTAGAGATTTTCGGTGGGACTGACATGCAACTCGGTAGGACCGATATGGTTAGGGTTTGGGCATAACATAATCTCAGTGAGACCGATTACACAAACTTGGTGAGACCGAGTTTGGTAATAAGCTAACCAGAGAGTTGGTCAGGCAAACTCGGTGGGACCGATTTGCTCTTTCGGTGAGACCGAAAAGTTACAAAAGGGAAACAAAGAGTTTACATTGCAATCTTGGTGGGACCGATTCGCTCTTTCGGTGAGACCGAAAAGTTACGGAAGGGAAACAGATAGTTTGCAATCCCATCTCGGTGAGACCGAGATCCCTATCGGTAGAGCCGAATTGCTAGGGTTTGGCAGTGGCTTATTACAAGTGAAACTCGGTGGCGCCGGATAGAAAGAATCGGTAGGACCGAGTTTGGCTTAGGGTTTAGGTCATATGTGGATATGGGAAAGTAGTTGAGGGTTTTGGAGCATATCACTAAGCACATGAAGCAAGAGGCTCATTAAGCAACACCTCATCCGTCCTTGATAGTATTGGCTTTTCCTAAAGACTCAATGTGATCTTGGATCACTAAAATATAAAATGAAGAGTCTTGAGCTTTTGAGCTTGAGCCAATCCTTTGTCCTTAGCATTTTGAGGGTTCCACTTTCACATCCATGCCATGCCAATCATTGAGCTTTCCTGAAATAGTCATCTTGGAATAGCATTAGCTCAATGAGCTATATGTTGTTATGAATTACCAAAACCACCTAGGGATAGTTGCACTTTCAATCAGCCATCATTACAAAAGGGCTACCAAAAAAGAACAAGTGTATGCATCAAACTAAATAAAGATCCTACTACACCAAGTGTACACATCTAACTAACTGGCTCAGTTAGACGTTACTATTTTTTTCGAAACGGAGGCAAAAGAATTGCCTCGTCGATTAATTAAGAAGAAGAGAATTGCCTGGTTAATCTACGGAAAACCGGGCTAAAACCAAAGACGTTACTATTTATTAAGCTGCAGTGGAGTCACAGATGGAGAGGAGTGGGAAACTTCACTGGTTCGGGTGCGCGGCAGCACAGCCGCGGTGCCGCCCACGGGAGACAGGAGCAAGAACAGAGGTTGAAGAAGGAGCACGGCTGTTGGATTAACATCCAACGGTCCAGCTGCTAGAATCATTTGTTGATTAAGTTGACAAAGTCGTGCGTACACGTCCGCTTAGTAGGCCCACAAGTCAGTCACCAAATCTGACGGGTCCCAGCTGTCAACGGGATGAATAATTTTTTTTTGCAAAACAAGGAGGCACTTCCTTCCGTGCGAAGATACAGCCGGTGGGTCCCAGCTATCAGGTGGAGGAAACATTTTTTTCGGCTTAATAAGGAGGAACTTTCCTTGCATGCAACCATGGACCTCGTGGGTCCCAGCCGTTAGGCTCTCCATGTAAAGTCCTCTTCCGATGACTCTCGTTTGTTGACCACGCCGCACCGAATGCAGCGAGGCGGTGGACGACGGCGAGGCCCCGGACGGGAATGACTCGGAGATGGGAAAACACGGCAGTGGAGTCGCAGATTGAGAGGAGGAGAAGGGTTATAACTTGTTCTATTGCGGCGTGGGGCTGTAGTCTGTGGAGAATAACAGGAGGTGTCGAGGGGTGGAGGGATAGCCTGGCCGGCGATGGGGTAGCGCTTCGCAGCGATGCGTGCTAAGCAGAGCCGCTAGCCGCCGGAGGCCGGACCAGGCGGTCCCGGCGATGCTGGAGGAAGAAGACGAGAGATTAAAGGTGCATGCCGGCCGTTGGATATAAATCCAATGGCTGTGGATGACACAATCATTTTTTGACCAAGTTGACAATGCCCTATGTAGGCTTCGACCTATTGGCCCACATGTCAGCCTGCAAAAATGTGGCATATATTTAACCCATGTTTTCTAGAATGTACAGTCCATTTGCTGGGCTGGGTGAACAAATAATTTCGCGTCAATCAGGCCCATTTATATTTTCTAAGAAATCCCAGCCCATTTGCACTTCCTTGAAATACACGTATTAGGTGGGCTCGTTATATATACTCCCTCTGTCCAAAAATACTTGTCATCAAAATGGATAAAAGGGATGTATCTAGATGTATTTTAGTTTTAGATACATCCCTTTTTATCCATTTTGATGACAAGTATTTTCGGACGGAGGGAGTATAATGTTATGTTAGAAGGAGCAATTAATATCAAAGAATAAACCAGAGAGGCACATTTTTTATATATATAATTAAGAAATTAGCGAGTTATTGCTCAAAATAAAAATGAGCGCGTTATTATTAAATTGGTCCTTAAAATCTTCGCAAGTTTTTGTATGCAATCACCAGGATTTTCCTTGCCAACTTCCGTTAAACATTTACTTTTATAAGTTGGGATGTTTTTATAATGTATATATAAGTCTCTATAAAATATACGATAATAGTAATAATATAAATATATATAATGTGGTTAGAAGGGAAAACATAAATTGGACACAACATTACTTTTATAAGAGACCTGCGTTTTATACCCCACAGTAGGCATACTAACAAGTTCACACACAAATTCAACAGAAAAGGTAAACATTCATATCAAACTCAGGTTCACAGGACACGTTCATATCCATAGCCAACATTCAGGATCAACAACTCAAAAGATTCATATATACACAAGCTCAGCATATCTATGCATCCAAATGATTGATAGATCACACGACAATATTTATACATAATTTACAAAAAGATTCAGATATACACATGTTCAGTATGTTTATGCATCCAAATGATTGAGATCACAACCAATATGATCCATGGACGAACTTTAATTACCTAGGGTACAAACTGGTAAATGGTGTTCAATCAGAGGTACTTCTGGCTAAAATTAGTTCTTGTACGAGTAAACTTTCGAGTACATAAGAGGCAGCACAGACAATCTGAACTTTGCTTGTAGGTTTATCCTCAAATAGTGGTCTCGTGCCGAGGGAGGTTTGAGCAACTTGGCCACTACTTTCATCCAACCAGTTTACTGGGTCATCTTGGTCCTGTATCTCGCCAAAATTCTACATTGAAGACGAGAAAGGAGGCGGTTGAGAAAATGAACCACCCAAATTTTTTGTGCAGTTCAACTGAAATGGAGCATCCTTGGTGTGCAGACTGATTAAGTGCCAGATGAATATACGCGTCAACCAACTTGTCTAGAATCTTTAGACTCCATGCCATATAGTTCGCTACCATATGTGCCGATAACCAAAAGGCACAAGTTGGGACCAAAGACTGGACTGCGTTTTTCTAGGCTATGCACCAAGCAATATTTTTGGCGTTCACTCTCCTAACACTTGGAGTTTGACAATTGGTTGACGCCGGTTGATACTCGAATGAATATAGGCACTTCTTGTCAACATCGATGCTTGTCTGAGTGAACTTTGGAGTACATAGCAGCAGCATAAGTACATGTCCATCTGATCATTTTGTGTAGTTCTACTGAAATCACCCGATGTAATGATTTGCCTGCGAGTTCAGGCTCCAAATTACTCCTTTATGGAATCGGTAAACAGTAGCACAATACCAAATTACCAATACATATGACAGGCACAATAATCAGGATAAAGACCAGTACCAACCTGTGTGAGGTAGCATATCAATTACTATTTCCTTTGACTGGAAGCCGAGATAAGCCAAGCGACTGACAACAAAGGAAGAAAGCATGCGGAGTATAGCGACTGACAGGAAAGGACGGAAGCTGTAGAGGCAATGAAGCACCCAAAGTTTTTGTGCAGTTCCACCAAAATCGAGCATCCCTGTTGGCACATATATTGAGAGAGTGAGATTACTGTAATAGTGGGACTAGTTTATGAAACATACACTAACAAATATAAGCACCCTCATTATCTTAATGGGTAAAGTTAGCAACATAGTAGTCTTGCTTAAAGAGAGGTATTAGTTTATTTAATCAGTGCCAATTAGCTCAACTCAGCACTCAAAGCATTGCCATTTATCATAGGTTGCAAAACTTTAACGTGCAAATATAAAGGAGTTTCTCATGATAGTAGCACGATACAAATAGAGATGACAACAAACTAATATGGATGAAGGCCTTAGGCCTGTACCAACCTGAGAAAAAAGGCTTATTCATGTAGTCCCATAAGAGATGATAAAGCACTCACTGGAATCACACACTAGTATATATTTTTGTGCACTTCAAATGTATGGTTGAAATCACTCTTGTTTACCAGTGCTGAGATTATATCGAAAGATTATCAAGAACTTCCAGCAGAGTTAAAGCACTGGCTGGGATACAGTTCATTATATTGTCTTGTGTAATTCCATTTAATGTATGATTGGCACAACATGATCCCTGTTTGCACAAGTAGGAACAAGGTGAAACCTTCATTAGCTTAGTGAGAAAGGATAGGAAGACATTAGCATATTACTCAACCAGTAGCATCAAATTCATGATGGACAATACACAAAACATTGCCTCATTGAACCAATGGCAATAAATTGACATGCAAAACAATAGCACTATTATGTCATGGCACTAATAATATTCCCTCCCTGCTCCACCACATGATTCACCTCCATAGACAAACATACACACGTACATGATTTAGCATAGGGTCCTACTAAAGATTTGTTTAACTCCAACAGGAAAATTAGGCAGTAATAAATTAGTGGTACTTAAGTACTCCTAATTAATTAAGTGAGACAACAGAAGTGGAAGGGCTCCCTGGAGGATCGTCTCACATGTAAGGTAGTCGTTGCCGGAGCCCTTGAATGGCCTCGACTGAGGCCTCTGGCTTCAGCAAGATCGCCTTGGCACTGCTTCTTCTTCTTCTTCTTCTTCCTCTTCATGCTCTATTTATCTTTCTCCTCACCAGTTGGTGAAACCAAGTACATGATTGGCCTTCTAATTCACAATTGGTTTTGTCAGTGAGGGAGTACAAGTGTACTAGTAAAAAACAACATTATTTTCTCATGGCAGTCGGAAAATAGAGATGAACACATGCATTAAATATCATTCTTACCTAAAGGAAGGTTATGGCGCCAATATGGATGATGAGGATTGGAACACAAATCTCCCTTTGTGAAGTTCCACCAAAATGAACCAACTGTTCCATTCTGACATTCCAGTTAAACAGCACAAAAGTCACTTCTTTTAAGAAGAGTTTTGTGCAGTGCACCAAAAGGTCACAACAACAACCAGGTGAATTGGATATCCCTGTTTGCACAAAAAGGCACAGAGGAAACAGTCAGAGTCTCAAACAATTACAGGCAAAAACATTTGGCTAAACTTGTCATGGCTTATAACAGTGGGTGCACCAGCAGTCCAGCACCATGTACGTAAACAGGGGCATAAAGTGGTGATTCATAGTTTGTTGCCCCGAGAAACAAACATCCAAGAAACATATCTGGGTTGGTCCCATTTTTGTTCACTCTAGCCACCTACTCCTATGTGTGGATAGCAAATCTAGTCCTGGTCATACCACTGGGTACAGCGTTACCCCTATATTTCCCTTTTCGACCAAGAGACCGGTTGGATGACCAGTCTGTAGTACTTTCACCCCCTTTCCTTCCTGTTTGTACCAAGTCCGATGTACATACTAAATTCCCCCACCCCCACTTTATTTCTTGTTTGAACCAAGTACTCCCTCCGTCCGGAATTACTTGTCATCAAAATGGATGTGTCTAGAACTAAAATACATCTAGATACATCCATTTCAATGACAAGTATTTTCGGACGGAGGGAGTACAAGATTCGACTCCATGAAGTAGCTTTACCTCTAACAATAGAAGAAAAAAATACGTGACGTTGGACCATCCGATCGAGAGGGGCTGAGAGGTAGAAAATGATGCACATGCAGCAACGTAGCGAGCTAGGGAAGTAGAGCTAAGGCGGTTTCGAACGAAGATATACCTGAAGGTCATGGGGATGTGGATAGGTGGGCGGCAGGAGGCCGGATCCGCCCACATGCAACGACGAAGGGATCGGAGGACCTCCCGCGCCGGCGCTCGGCCAGAGATAACGGTGCGGCCGGTAGTGGGTCTCCTCCCTCGCTGTTGACGACGGCCTAAACGCTGCCCCTCCTCCCCTTCACCGGCGGAGGGGGATACGTCCGGATCTATAACCAGCGGTGAGGATAGAAAGCCAGTATTTTTTGAAAGGAGAAAGACAGTGTTACTACCCCTATCTTGTTTAAATCTAGAGAGGATGAGAGTGTGTGAATAGAGCAACCCTAGCAAGAAAGCGCGGAAGCTCTGGCCTATATATACGTAGTGAGCAACCCTAGCAAGCAAGCAACCCCTATCTTCGTCAATTCATACAAGACCGAGAAATTTGATTACTACAACGCCCTCTCCCTCGCGGACTGAGCTCCGGTGCCTTAACTGCACCTGCCTTTGGCTGCATGATAGGAGGGCCAACCACCTATTGGGCCCACCTATCATGGACGCAAAGGCAGGAGCAGTAAGTTGAAGCTTTCGCTATCCCTCCCGCACGAGGTGGACGGACATGCAGCAGTGGATTCGATACTGTAGAAGTAGGAGTAACATCATTATTGTTCGTCTTCTCGAAGAGGCGAAGAGCCAAGCGCAACCCGAATGTGGAAGTTGCGAACGCTCGCGTGGTGCGGTTCGTTGGAGTACTAGCCAGGCTCTTGCATGATACAAAATTGCTATTGTTTAACAATTAAACTCCATTATCCATTGGTTGATACTCATTCTGCATAGGTCCACGCGCTTAGCACCGTTTCCTCCTGGGGTCACCAATGTTTATTTGCTAATTAATAGCATTGCATGCAATGAACTAGCCTTTGCAAGTCATTAAAAGCATGCACACCTCTCATCTCTTATTGGTCGATATCTCAAGAAACAAGAAACAAGGTAGAAGTTAATGCATGGCGCCTAAGTGTTTTGGGACTATTTGGTTTTCCTAAGATGACTTACACACCTAGACGGAGGGAGTAGTATAGCCCTGTAAACCGGAAAGGAGTATTTGCCTTTCTAGAGATTTCAACAAGTGACTAGACTACACCGTGTGCAGTACTCCCTCCCTTCCGGTTTATAGGGCTCAAATCTCAAATCTCATGAACCAAGGCATTTTGCGATTGGAGGAATGTATCTCGTACTTTACAAAACTACCCTAATTAAACTCATGCATTAATTACATAGTTCTCTCGTTTTCCTCTCCGCCTTGGTCGCGGTGCACAATATTGAGCACGCCTATATAACTAGCCGCTCTATCTACATGCGGGACATTTCAAAGCATCCGGGCCCGCGTGCCATCCACCAAATCATAGCGAGGTGCTACAGTCGAGACTCACCTGTAACCCCAGTGTGGCCGTCATGACCCGTCATATCACAAAACCCACACCTTTACTAGCAGTGGTAAGGTGGCCTCCAAGTTGGACTGGACGAAGCAACCATCATTTCACTAGAACGCTCGTTCAAGCCCTTTCTTCCCTTTCTTGAAGAAAACCTCACTCCAGGCTACTCACTTCTGCCATTTTTCTTCTGTACCGACGAAGGAAAGGTGGGCGAATCAGTTATGCTGCTATATTTTCATTCCAAGAATCTTTTTTTTGCGGAGCACCGACCGATTCTCACATCCTATTCTTTTCCCGTTTTCATTGCGATTGTGGTTTCCTTTCAATTGCTTTTTGTTTGTCAGTTCATTGATGGATCCTGGAGCACTAGGCAAAGAGTTGCCGGCGGACAACCCACTGGAGACAGCGATCTCCAGGAAGCGAGCACCGACCAACGAGTTGACCATGTTGGCGGGCCAACCCATGGAGACGAAGAACTCCAAGAAACAAGCATTGGCCAAAGAGTTGAGGACGTCGGCGGACGAACTCCTCAAAGAAAGTTGGAAGAACGGCAAGGGCCCCACCATGCCTACCCCAGGAACTCCGATTGCCACCTATGTGAGGCTCAAGACCGAGTTTGAGGAGATAGTCGCCGTTGAGAAGCAGTATTCCCCTGGCAAGGTGATGGCCCCCATCGAGGACGAGGAGATGGCCCCCGGAGGGATGAGATCCCCGGGTGAGCTGCACAAGGTAAAAAATAATGGCTTATTACCATAGTTGTGGTTTTTGATTATTTGCAATGTGCTTGCTAATATGTTAGGGTTGTGCAGGTGCCGGTGGACGTCCTTAATGATTCCGATGTCGTGGCCTATCCTGTTGGCATCACCCTGGAGATCGATTCCGATCTTGCTGTCCATCCTGTGGACATCGCCCCAGAGATCGATTCTGATGTCGCGGTCAGTCCTATGGACATCGCCCTAGAAATCGATTCCCATGCAGCTGTCCATGCTGTGGTCATTGCCCGAGAGATCGATGACAAGAAATAGTTGGTCACGCTAATCCTTCAGGGTAATTTGCATTACCCTGTGTTTAATTACCAAAACAATGCTTGTTATCAAACCATCTTAGGGCTAGTGCACTGTCTTGTGTGGGCGGATCTTGCTACTTTTGTTTGATAGTGAATCATGCGATGAATCATGCGAACCCTCTCCGAGTTATGGAAACAGATGTATCCTCACCAGCTTTTGATGTAATATATGGCATGATTAGATGTAAGTTTGAACTGTTATCATATCAGCAGGGCTTGTTTGATGATTCTTGGTGTTAGTAGGCTAGCTACTGTGCGAGCTATAGTACTTGCAAAACACTCACCGAAGAGAAACGTTGGGGCTGATGAGCTCGTGGTACGCTTATACTTATCCCTCGTCGATCGACCAATAGCCCTTGCTCCTAAAATTGTAGGCTTAGCGATCGATGACCTAGGTGGGCTAGTTTGTCCTAGTGGGTTTCAGTGATATGACGTGCAACACAAAATCATAGCAGTGCAGAGACGTACTCCCTCCGTTCCAAAATAGATGACCTAGGCGGGCTAGTTTGCCCTAGTGGGTTTCAGTGATATGACGTGGTACAGTGCCGTCCAGTCTTCGCGTGTGGTAGCAGTATTGCGGATACAATAAGTTTTCTTGAAGAAGCGGAATTCAACGAAGTCATGATGGTTCCTTTGTCCAAACAACTTACAGTGGGAATGGTTGGGCCTGCAATACGACCGGGGTAGACCAGGATAATTTTGTGCATGGCAGGTGGACCAGGATGGTCGACGTCCCACATGTCAGCGAATGAAAGTATTCTTTCCGATATAGAGGACGAGCAACAAGTATTCATTGTTTATTTTTTATGAAAGCTATTGTCTCCACTGTTACGATGGAGGAGTGTGAAACACGGCAGCCCAGTGAACTTGACATGTGCACCACTCCCTCCTTCCTCATGTAATGCCCAGGTTACAACTTTTTCTCACTTTCTCTCTATCTATTTCCTCTCAAATGTTTTTTACCTTTCTTTTTTTAAGACACAATTGTTTTTATGCCTTTTTTAGAATTATTTTTTTATACCTAGGAGCACGTGTAGAGACGGGCTCTTGCAAAGCCCACTCCTTGACTTTGTCAATGCCTCTCTCTCCTCCACATAAGGAGTACTACTTGCTATGCATGCATGCGGCGAGCAGCTGGCATCTTGAGGGGCCAGGGCGGTGAGAGCGGGCTCCGGAAGCGGTCCAGACTCTAGCATAATTTTGGTTTTTACAATATTTCTTTCTCCATTGACAGGTAGGCCCGCGTAGATAGATAAAGAACACGAGCTGATGAGGCGCATGCGGACTGTTTGACTGGTCAACCAGACAAATACGGAGCTATACGCTGAGCCAGTGACCGTATAATCACCATATCTCGTATACAATGATCAAAGTGAGCTATCAAGACAAGTTCGATGACCGCCAATGCATTTTATTTGGTAATAAATGACCAGGATTGAAGGGGAATCCAAATTTGCTTTGTCTTCTGTCCTTGAGCTCTTGACAAACCAATGCACTATACGGTTGTCCGGCCACTCCACCCCAGAGCTCTCACCAAGCGTCGTTCATGCCACCGCGCCGCACACTAACCGGTAAGGCAATGATGGCATCCCGTCGCGCCGAGTTCCTCGCCGCCCACGACCGCACACAAAATGGTAGGGAAGCGATGGCATCCCGCCGTGCCGAGTTCATCACCGCTCGCGACCTCACAACTAGGTGGGAGGAATTTGAAGATGCCAAGGCCGAATGGGCGGTAGAGCAAGAGGCGGCCAAAGCCGCACAGAGGGAGCGGAAAAGTCAGAAAGCACTCAAGAAAAGAGAGGCCCGCTGCCACAAGAAAGAAAAGGACGCACGCGCTGCTGCGGAGAGGTCGGCGGAGATCCAAGCACAGTGGGGTGTCGCCGAAAAAGCCGGGAAGGAGAACGACGACGTCTGGCCAGCATGTGAGAAGTAGTAGTACTAGTAGTTAGTGTGTGTGTGTGTGTGTCTGAGTACGAGCATGTACCAGTACTACTAGTTGCTACTGTAGTTTTTAGAGAAAATTACCAGTACATTAGCCTTGACTAAATGGAAAAACTCCTATCCTAAGCATCAAATGGCATCTCTTTCTCTATAGGAATTGAGATGCATGTCATCTCACTTCCTATGATTTTCATATTCCTATCCTATGAACGAAAGGAGGCCTCTGTTGGAGTAACTACTGTAGCTAGCAGTACTGTTGGTACAGTAGTTTTCTTCAAGAAGCGGAATTCAACGAAGTCATGATGGTTCCTTCGTCCAAGAAACTTCAAAGTGGGAAGTGGGCCTGTGATTTGACGGCTCATTAGTCATTGTTACTGCGGTGCGACGACCTGGGTGACTCCCTTGGAGTTCTACGTGCATGGCAAGTGGACCAGGATGGTCGACGTCCCACATGTTGGCGAACGGAAGTATTCTTTCCGATATCGAGGAGCAAGGAAGCCGCGTGGTATAGTATCACTGCTGATTGGTTCGCAAAAAAATAGTATCACTGCCGATTTATAATTATTTTTTATTTCTGATGAATGCTAGCGTTTCAACTCTTACGACGAAGGGTGCCAAACACGGCATGTGCTGGATGTCCCACACGTCAGCGAAAGGAGTGGGACATGAACAGCGTGATAGAGCCCAGCGTAAAAAAACATCGTGGTAGAGCGTCTCCACTTCTTCCACTTCTGGGTCGGAGACCACACGTAGTAGTACTTAGTGGTATGAACGATACAAAGTGCGACCTGGAGACAAAGACACGTCTAGTTGGAAGGTCTCGGGGCACATACACGTATACAAATATAAAAGTTAATATGTGCCTCCAACTAATATAGTAGTAGTAGAGTACTTAGGCACGTACTCCATAACATCACTGTGCATTACACGTACAACATTTAGTGGTAGTACGTAGTAAGAGACAAATGCCGCCCAAGAGTTCCCTTCTCGAACTACTTTTGGGTGTTTGGTAGAGTGTATGGAGGGTGCATGAGTCCACACTAGTTTAGCACAAATACACTAGAAGCATGCATGAAGAGACCATGCATGAAGAGGGGTGTTGAGTTGAGCATGCATGAAGAGGGAACAACTATGCTGAGACGAGAACGCAACCAAACACACCCTATATGTCACGCATGTTCATACCATTTGTGCCTTTCTACTTCACTTACTGTGCTACATTACTTAGGTTCGTACGTCCACTCCTGGGTACATGTTCGTCTCGTAGTTCGAGTCCCATGTGTTCTTCATATAGATGGAATGATCCTTGCATAACACGTGCACCTTGATGCTAGATGTCTCGCGTGTTGGCAAAAGGGTGAACAAAGCTCACGTAAAAAAATAGAGTGGAAGAACATAGATTCCGGACGACCGAGAAGGAGCAAGGAACCTCGTGGTGGAGCGTCTGCACTCATAATATTTAATATTATTCAGTGATATAAAATTAACCAATCATCTCAACAGTGGACTGGAAGAGTACGAAACACGGCAGCCCTGTGTAGTATCATACTAGTACATGGCTAACCCACGCTATCACCATATTTCTTGGCTTCCGTGCGACTCCTATCTCTAGTAATCCAGTAGCCTGTATCGCTTCTCCCTCCCCGTCTCTATCAAAGTGCGATGGGCTGGCGTTTCTGCCATCTATTGAGGTCGGTTAACTATCACATGTTAGCGACATGCCAAGAGCGTTCTAAAAAAAATTCCTTTCACGTTCCGTTTTCAAAAAGAAAAAAATCCTTTCACGTACGAATTTGCCTGTATGTTTTGAGCAACTTGCATGTCCTATACTGCTCTTGTTTGCTACTCTGACTTAGCTAGAGGTTAGACTAACTCATGACTAACCCTGAACTAACTATAGCCAAAGAGATGTTTGGGTGATAGGGTTAGATTGACAATAAATGCACTTCATGGAGAGAGAAAAGTGATTTTTCAGTGGTCCCAATGAGAACTATCTCCAGTTAGCACCTCTTGGGTGGGATAGTTTTTTTTGGTGGGTTCGGTGCAACTTGCTCCAATTTAAACCCTCATGCTTGGATATTTTAGGGCTATTTGAGCCCCAACTAGCTCAAACTAACTCTAACCCATGGATCCAAACAGGGCCTATGGCCAGTCTCGACGCGGAGCAGTCGCGTGCACCGGGAAGCGGCGCTCTCTCGGTCGTCGCGCCACTTCAAAGCCGGCGCCAATGAGAGGTCGCCTTCGCTCTGGATGGGCATTAATGCGACACTGACGCTCCAGGGCGACGCTGACCGTTTCACGCGGGAAGCGTGCGCTGGCAAGGGAGTATAGGTTTTGAACTGTTTCAGGTGTAGTACTGGTAGTTTGCAAAACTACTCAATTATTGCACTCAGTTTCCTAAGAAATTGTGGTGAAAAACGTTACTCCACAGCCCGCTTCCCTTCTCCTTCCTCTTCCACCGCCCGCGCACATCCGCGGGAAGCGACCGGTCAACCCTTATATAGGAGTGCTAGCACAAAAAGATGCATGCATGACCACTAAAATTTCCATATTAAAGCGCCGCTCCAGCGGGAGTATGGCGTATGTTGTTACCTTCGGCCGGCCCATGGCTACCGGGCGATGGCGACCAGAGAAGAGGCGGCGGGAGGGGAATGAATGCAGCTACTGTTTGGGTTCGCCTTCCGGCTTAAATAAATGCGCAGCATCACGTGTACCCGCGGGTGCACAAATTGTAACATACGTGTCTGCTTAAGTGGGCGTCATGTAACTGGTGTGTGTGAGAGAGATTCTGAGAGACAAAGTGCGTGTGTGCGACTCTACTCTTCGGACATGTACTCAACCTTTTGCATCGGGATATAAGTATAATGGTATTTACTTTAGCTAGTGATTTACGTGGCCATGTTAACGAGGTTGTGTCAAAAAAATGTCACTTCCTGCTCGTGATTTGCGTTATATAATTACAAGCAAAATTCTCGTGCATTGTACGGAACATCAATATGCATTTTTTTACAGAACACCTGTTGTGATTGACCCATGCAGGAGTAATCCCATGTGTAAAAACTAATGATATCTCAAGAATTATATCAGAAAACGGGTATCTCGAGAATGTCATCAAAAAAAATGAAAGATGAGAGATAAGGCGAGGAGGAGTGGAGTGTGGTGGTGACTGGTGGTCGGAATGGGAGGAGGCATGGGTATGGATGGCGCCGACAGCGGCCACCATGCATGCTAGATTGTTCCAGAGACTTATTCCTTTTTTAATTGTTGAGCAATGAGGTTGCGAGAGATAATGATGTGGAGAGAGGTGCCGGTATCTTTTGTAAAATTATCATAGTTTGCTTTCTATCCTCAGATATAGATCATACAGTCTGTATTACAAGATGGCAGGCACACCATCACCACCAACTCATTTTTTATAAGGGTACAAATGATAAGTTTGCTGGCTACTAAAGTAAAGTGGAATTTGTCCATGTTATGCAAGTAAATAAAGGTGATTGTTTATCATACGGGTAAGGTTGGATGAAGGGTGGTAGGAACAAATGCTCTGCCTAGAGCATGTGTGTGTGAGATGGAGTCTTACTGTGTGTGTGTGGGGTGTGTGTGTGAGAGAGAGAGATAGAGGAGAGAGAGAGATGGAGTCTTAGTTTGTGTGTGTGTGAGAGAGAGGGAGAGAGATGGAGTCTTAGTGTGTGTGTGTGGGGGGGGGCGTGCGTGCTCGCGCGTGTGTGTGTTTGTGTGTGTGTGTGTGTGAGAGAGATGGAGTCTTAGTGTGTGTGTGTGTTGGGGGGTGCATGTGGTGTGTGTGTGTGTCGCGGGGTCCTCTGTGGCGGATGTAATTTAAGTGTGCATGGCTTTCATCATAGAGAGGTGATGTGTATGGCAGAGGCCACCAACGATGGGGTGCGAGAGAGAAAATGCCCTTAGAGAGGGAAGAGAAGGTGTGTGCGCGTGAGAGGAGTCGACTTCGAGAGAACGTGTTTGTTCGAGAGACACCGAGGAAGACTACTATATATCAATGGTGCATGTAGGCGGGAATTAAACTAAGGGATGGTCTTATTGGTTTCGGGGATATAGGGGAAGAGTGAGAGGCGGGGGGGGGGTAGCTAGAAGGAGATTGTTAAGTGTGAGTGTGTGTTTTACCCATCCATAAGAAGTTATGTGCACAAAAGAGGAGAACGATTCGATGTGGCGTTAGGATTGAGGGTAATTAACTACGTATGGAGTCTTAGAGACCTTGAACGTGCATGTGTGAGAGGTATACATGTATACGTGGGATGTGTGTGTGTGCGCGCGCGCATGATTGAGATAAAAGAAAGAAGACATAAGTCATAAGATCAACGACATGGGAGAGACGGATCGGTATGACAATATGCATGCATGTGAGAATGCATGGAAGAAGTCCCAACAATTGAGCATGTGTTTTTGTCTTTAAGAGATAGTGGCGTGGGCTGGAGCATGCATCTATGGCGAGCAGAGGGAGTGAGGCGCAAAGATTGTGCAAAAGAGACCAACCTATAAATGCATATGTATGGAGAGACATATATAGTGTGGGTGATAGGAAGCAAGACTCCGTGCGAGAAAGAAATGTTGACGGAGAAACTACAGACAGATACAGAGATGGAGATGCTAGCTAGAGGGACATCCGCTAGTTTGGGTGTTGGAGATGACCGTCGGGTGGTTCAAAGGGTGAAGTTATATATGTGTATGAGAGGGCACTTAACTGCATGTAGAGAGAAACATATGTAGTGTGCGTGATAGGAATCAAGAGTGAGGGCGTGAAAGAAGGTTTATGGAGAAACAGATAAATAGAAAGATAAAGATGCTAGCTAGTGTGTGTTAGATAGGAGTCGAGTGGATCTGTAGGCTGGGTTATGTGTGTGGGTGTGAGAGAGATAGAGAGAGGGTGCGTGTGAGTCACATACAAACAGATATCAAAGAGAAATGAGATCCAGAGAGACGGAGTTTTGTGTCTGCGAGAGAGAAAGATATTTCACAACGAGAGTGATAGCTAGAGAGACATACGAGGGAACGCAAGATATCTCTAGGGAGAGAGGGTGTGTGTGAGCGACATACAAGAGAATACTGGAGAAATATGAGACCCTGGGACACAGAGTTTGTGTTTGTGTGTGAGAAAGAGATATTGAAGAGGAAGAGTCGTAGGTTCTCATATCTAAGGAGCGAAAGACATCTCTGTATGAGGGGTGTGCGAGTGGCACACATGGGAATAGTAGAGAGAAATGAGACCCCGGGAGACAAAGTTTTGTGTTTGTGTGAGAGAAAGAGATTCCACATGGATAATCATAGTTAGAGACACATAGCAGGGAGCGAGATATACTTAGAGAGAGATAGAGTGATGAAGGTCGAGGGAGAGAGTACCGTCAGTGTGTTACGAAGATAAAAGATCATTGTCGACATACAGGTAGCACGAGAGATACCTGAGAGACGATGAACGCGTATAGGTCCAGAGAGATAGTCCTATATAAGCATGAGTGATAGCTATATGAGACGAATATCTGGATTAAAGGGGATTCAAATATTTAAACTGGAGATCACGACATCGATAATATCATAACGCAAATTGGTGTATCAAACATGCATATTCATTTGAATTTGGGCACACGTGTAATGTTATATAGTTTATCAATATTGGTGATCCATAGATTCTTCAATTACAAACAATGCATGGTTTATATGCAATTAATGTCTAAACGGGATTACACTATATGTTGCGTGTGTGAAACACATTATACATGTTTGAGAAGTAAAAAAACCCGCATGAAACACACATTAATTGGAGACAGTTAGCGAGGAATGCATACATTGGATTTCAACATAAAGTGGTTTCAAATATTTGAAAATCCAAATTGATGGATACAACCTTATGAATCTGAGATCATGCCATTTGTAAACCATATTTATGTATAAATGGTGTTGTGCTTTTGAAAGTATATATAAAAATGATGTATATAGAATGTAATTCCAATTGAAAATGGATCCCGCCCGAAAAAATAGAATACAAACGGGATTCGAATTGAGTTGGCACGGTAAACGTGCACTCTGCAAAATTTGAACGAAGGGGGAAAGTCGCAGTAACCGCCCGAAACCAAAATCTGCGAGATGGAAATCACTATTGCCTATCCCTGCCACGCAAAGCCTATATGCTGGATTTCTGTAGGTTTCGATAGGGGTAGGTTTGTAATTTCACCCAAACATGACGTAACCACCTCTCACCCGGATTCATACACGGTGGGCGCCAAAACACAATGTGTCCTTGGCTGAAATCGACTCCCTCCCTGATTCATATTCATACACGGTGGGCGCCAAAAACAAACTCTCGTCGGCAAATATTCGGTGTATGCGAGATTACCGTCCTATCCCCAACCGACTAGTGTTGCTGCGATGTAGTAGAAATTTGAAACGGGGGCTAAGTTTGTAAATTTCCTCGCATTTGAGACAAGTGCGCCCTGAATACATGGTTCCCCCTTCCTCTCTACCTCCCTTTTCCCCATTCGTACTCCATGGGCGCCAAAACACCCTCTCCACCCCACCCTCCTCCGTTCGCCACCCCATCCACCGCCGTCCTCCTCCACCATGTCGGAGCTGATACCCCGACGCCGCCATCCATTACAAGAGATCGACCTCTCTCATCCACGGCTTCGGACCGGGATCCTTGCATCCCGTCCTCTCGCTTCATCCCCGCCATCGTCCACCTTGCCGGCGCCGCTCCTATGACCGTCTCGTCCATTGCGCCCCGCCGCCACCGTCTACCCTCCTAGATCTGCTTCCACGCCGCCGACAGCCATCGCTACTACAGCACCATCAAATTCTTAGCAGACGCATACACGGCGCCGCACCAGAGGTGGTACTCTTTCGTATCTGCTCAACTTATTTATCGCAGCAAGAAAATAGATCTCCACTACTTTACTCTGATTTCTTGTCTTGGTTGCGAAGTTGCCTTTCTTCGGTTTGCACCTTCAGATCCGCCATGGCACGCTCAACACCATACTTGCAATGCTTATGGTTTTCCCCTTTTATATTCCACACTAGTTAAATCACAGTAGACTAAATTTCAAAATTGGGTCAGTCGATTTTTCAGAGCTCGCCGGAGTTCGCCGGTGCGATCGAAGGGGTTCGGGTGGGGACGGTGGTTGTGGGAGGCGGCGGTGGGGCCTCGTCGAATGAAGAAAACTCGACGCGGGTGGGGGCGGGGGTGGGGGTGGTGGAGGAACACAGGCGGTGGGGCCGGTGGTTCGGCCGGCGGCCCGTGCGGTGTTCCGTATGGGAAGCACAGTATGTTCCTTATCAGGAAGGGGAGCAGGGACATTTGCAGTCAACAGCTGATAGAGCTGGCCTGTACGTGATCGATGGGCTTTCAATTACTAGCGGCAATACAACACCATAATTTCCAGCCAATTCCACTTTCCCGATTTATATATCCTGGTTATGGTGTACCCCTGTTATGTACACTATGATCTGCCTAGTTGTTGTGAGCTCTTGTTATCATGGTTTGGCAATAAACTCTCTATACAGTATATTATGAACCTATCATCTGCCAGCTATCCTTACTTCTGGAGCCTATTTTTTGTGTACTTGTGCTAGATTATATAAATGCACACACCATATTACAGCACACATGAGCTCTCTCATCAGAATCCAGTGATAGCACACAAGTGTTTACAGGGGCACCCCTATATTAGAATATCATCTGCATTACAAAGATAATCTCACAACTATTTATGTTTTCATGGTTCTCAGATATTATACGCAATTACAGTGAATATCAGAATCCGCACATCAGAAGAATATTGTGGAACACTGCAATGACTTACAAAATTGGCAGCAAGGCATTGAGTGCCATTCTGGAAGCAATGAAACTTGTACGCTCCCCATCTGTTGATTCTTGTTCAGAATATCATCCTAATGACTATTCTAACCTCGAGGAGTCAAAGGCAGATGGTCTGTCCTGTTCACCCATCAAGGTGCCTGTTCTAATTTGGTAAGGTTTTACTGATTGCGCGTATCTTGCATATGTTGTCTTGCATTTCTTCTACTTTATTGCACCGCCATCTGCTTAGTTTACTCATCATATATGTCGAGATGCCATGCCCATCCATTATCAATACATATTCCATCTGTCATCATACCATGTTTTTCCACTCAAATGTTGTTCTTGTGCATCAGACATCACAAAGGAAGAGGGTGATTGCCGAACCTAAAGGAGCACCAGCGAAGTCCTTGAAAAACGTGATGGTGCCGGAGAAATCAGATAGCACCCCACTTATATTGGTTGTACAACCAGTAGGACAAAACATAGGACCAACTCCAGCAGACTGTACCCATACTTCACTGGCCACACCACTAGCCACACCACACAGGACCTGCACTCCAGCAAAAGTTATACCGATTTCATTTGCCATAGCACCAGCTGTACCACAGAAAAATCCCACTCCAGCAAAAAGTACAGCAAGTCCACCGGCCGAAGACCTATCCCAACTGCAGAGACGGCCAATTCCTGTAGATTGGAACCCCATTCCATTTATTCCCAGTTTAAAAGACAATGCTTTCAATGTTGTTAGGGACTACGTGCATATATTCCCATCATGGGAAGATTATTGTGAAGACAAACACCATTTTCACATCTTCCTGTCCAACTTACGTGTAAGTGCTATTATTCATGGTTATTATTTTCCTGTTTTCTGCTGATTGAACACATCAATGATTTACATTACATTGTTGTAACTAGGCGAGGGTCAATCTGGATAGTCATGACGAGCAAAGCTTGCTTGTGCTTTTCAAGGAAGCATTGCAGCAGTATCGGTGTTACCTGAGGAAATCACACTTTGATCGCAAGTCTATAAACGAATTTCTGGTGAAGTCTCCTGTGCTAAATTTAGAAGACATTGAATGGAAAAACCTTGTTATGCACTGGTCTCGTTCCCAGGATGAGGTACTATCTATGAAATCACATGACAATTTGAACTTCTACTTTTCCGAATGTGCCTTACGGATATTTTTTGCAGGAAATCTACTCGAAGAAGAATTCCGGTTTGACAAGAACGACAGGATATCGAAAATATATTGCCCGCTGCTTTGCTCTTGTTAGTACCCGTTGTCCTGTATCACTGTATTTGCATACATACCTGGTTCATTATGTGACAACAGTATGCATGATAGCTTGCTTATCAATTGTTCGCTCCAAATTATCTGATCTGTATAAATGGTTACATTAGTGTAGAATATATCCAATGCCAATTTTTTTAGCTCTGCATTGTTCTTGTAAGTACATGATGTCCTTTATCAGTGTACTTATAATGACAGGTAGTTGTTCATGTACCATCACTCTGCAGCTTATTTTCCTTTGCCCTCCATTTTCTACACATCAGATCTAAATTTACTCTTCCATAAGGTTGGTACTGAAGAAGTTTAGCTGTGCATTGCTCTTGGCTATACCTTTTGCCTGTATCGCTGCACTTACATTTATAGCTACTTGGTTATGTAGCATCACTCTTCATCTTATCTTAAATATTCTCCATTTTTTCGTATATTATCACATCTATATTTACTCTTAACAAAATGTAGAATAAAGGCAATGCTTTTAAAGAAGATTTTGTGGTAAACTTCTTGAATTGCCCCCCCCATCAGCATGGACAAGGCCTTTATAGAGCCTGTCTTCACCAATAATGTAAGTTTGTCCATCTCAAGCCTTCAAACTTTGTTGTATATATTTGGTTAGGCATGACTGCAATAGCTGTTTATTTTTGGTGTTTTCATCAAATTGCTTATTTAAAGTTTATTATATGTAGTTCATAAACAAAAGTTTGTCCTTTCTCAATTTAACTTTTCAGTTGTACAACCAAGTTCCTTCTTCATACCATGTAAATTAAACTATACAGAGCAAGTGATCTTCTTTTGCACTGCATGTATGCTTCTGTTCTTCATCCGTAATCCAGTGGTGTGGTGAACCTACCCACTACAGCACAATGTCATATTCTGCAATGTCTTAACTATGAACAATGTCATATCATTCTACTATTGTTTAAACCGTCTCTTTATTTGCCAATCTAAAATGGTATAAATTGACAGCACACTAAACATTGATACTTATGAGTTCTTGATCTGTAATCCAGTGGTGTCGTGAAGCTGCCAACTCCTTCACAATGTCATTTCCTGCCATGTCTTGACCTGAACAATACCATATTGTGTTAATGCAAATTTAAAGTGTGTCACTTTATTCGTCAGTAAGAAATGTGATGAATTGTCAGCACTGATACTTTTATGTGCAAAACCTGTCATCTGTCTGCTTGTTTATCTTTCAGAGTGAGGAAGATATAAGTGTTGAACAAGCGCAGTCTCATCATCTTGCTCAGCTACTTGCGCTGCAGCTCCCCGGTAGGGCTAACCTTTCCTAAACTCTATTGAAGTGCTGTCGGTTTTGTATATTATTTTGTTGGCGTGTTTATTTGCACTGGTGGCGATCTTTGATGCCCAGTGTATGTAATCTGCTGTCTGCTTGTGCTTTATTATCATATTGGCAAACTTTGATGCCCAGTGGATGTAATATGCCGTAATTTCTTTATTGTATAGTCTAGGTTTTTTCTTATTCACGATGCTGCAATTATTTTACTGTATATATATCCCGTCTTCGCAGTAAACCGGCCAAACCGTAAAATTACGGTACATAATCGGGCCATCATGCAATCACGATGTAGGTTGGGCCTGAAACGTGCCGAAAAATTCACGGGCCGGCAGCAGCCCGAAATGAACCCTGGCCCATGATTGTGCGAATCAAATCACGGGCTTTTAACTGGCAGAAAAATTGTCTCGGTCCTTGTTTGGCCCAATCAGATATTGGCTGCGAGCAGGCTGGATGCAAACTGGGCCGTAGTTAGGCCCAACTATATGACGGGCTTTTAACAGGGTGAAATTAATATAGGGCCGAAATGTTAAACGGGCCTTTAACAGGGCAAAACTAATATCAGGCCGAATTACTAAGTGGGCCTTTAGCAAGTGGGCCCAAAAGCATAGTGTCCAGTTGATGGGCCGAATATGATATGGGCCATAATTGAGCCAAAAGCCTCTTAAAGTGTCGGACCTGATCTGGGCCGTAATTTGGCCCAGAACATGGTAGGCCTTTAACGGGCCGGATCTCATATGGGCCACTATTAGGCCCGGAGCGTGGCAGGCCAATAATGGACCGGATCAAATATGGGTCGGCATTTGGCCCAAAACATGGCAGGCAGTTAAAGGGCCGGCCTACTAGGGTCCTCAAAATCTCGTGGGCCTATAGCTGGGCCGGCCCATTAATGTCGGTGAAATCTCGTGGGCCTTTACCTAGGCCAGCCCATTACGGCACACAAAAATCTTGTGGGCCTTTACCTGGTCCGGCCCATTATGGCCCGCAAAATCTTGTGGGCCTTTAGCTGGGCCAGCCCATTATGGTCCGCAAAATCTCGTGGGCCTTTAGCTGGGCCGGCCCATTATGGTCCGCAAAATCTTATGGGGCTTTAGTTGGGCCGGCCCATTTAAACTTGTTGGCCGTGCCACATGTTGACGTATCATAGGCACTTTCTGTCTAGTGAGTGGATGACATCTGTCCCGATGATGAGCCAACACATGTTTCCTCTAGCCAATGATGATTTTACACGTGGAAAATCCCCATTGGTCAGGGTTGTTAACGGGTTATCGGATCCAAAACCCGACCCGATAGCTTAACGGTGTTCCGTTACGGTGGATGCCACGTGTCGGTCACCCTTGACGAAAGCACTTCTGTGACGCGCGATTTATCGTCATGGAATTGGACACTTCCGTGATGATAATTTTGGTAATGTCATGGAACACTTCTATGACAGCACATGTATGACTATCTTGATTCTGTCATAAATTTGTCATGGATGTACATGCATGACAAAAAAAGCAACCTACTGTGACAAACACGTATCATCACGGAAGTGTATTTTTTTGTAGTGACTATTACTCCACACATCAACCACTATCCAGCATGCATCTAGAGTATTAAGTTCATAAGAACATAGTAACGCCTTAAGCAAGATGACATGATGTACAGGGATAAACTCATGCAATATGATGAAAACCCCATCTTGTTATCCTCGATGGCAACAATACAATACGTGCCTTGCTGCCCCTACTGTCACTGGGAAAGGACACCGCAAGATTGAACCCAAAGCTAAGCACTTCTCCCATTGCAAGAAACATCAATCTAGTAGGCCAAACCAAACTGATAATTCGAAGAGACTTGCAAAGATAACCAATCATACATAAAAGATTTCAGAGAAGATTCAAATATTGTTCATAGATAAACTTGATCATAAACCCACAATTCATCGGTCTCAACAAACACACCACAAAAGAAGATTACATCGAATAGATCTCCACAAGAGAGGGGGAGAACTTTGTATTAAGATCCAAAAAGAGAGAAGAAACCATCTAGCTAATAACTATGGACCCGAAGGTCTGAGGTAAACTACTCACACTTCATCGGAGAGGCTATGGTGTTGATGTAGAAGCCCTCCGTGATCGATGCCCCCTCCGGCGGAGCTCCGGAACAGGCCCCAAGATGGGTTCTCGTGGATACAGAAAGTTATGGCGGTGGAATTAGGGTTTTGGCTCCATATCTCATCATTTGGGGGTACGTAGGTATATATAGGAGGAAGAAGTACGTCGGTGGAGAAACAGGGGGCCCACGAGGGTGGAGGGCGCGCCTGGGGGGTAGGCGCGCCCCCTACCTCGTGGCCTCCCTATTGGTTGCTTGACGTAGGGTCCAAGTCTCCTGGATCTTGTTCGTTCCAAAAATCAAGTTCCCGAAGGTTTCATTCCGTTTGGATTCCGTTTGATATTCCTTTTCTTCGAAAACCTAAAATAGGCAAAAACAACAATTCTAGGCTGGGCCTCCGGTTAGTAGGTTAGTCCCAAAAATAATATAAAGTGTATAATAAAGCCCAATACTGTCCAAAACAGTAGATAATATAACATGGAGCAATCAAAAATTATAGATATGTTGGAGACGTATCAAGCATCCCCAAGCTTAATTCCTTCTCGTCCTCGAGTAGGTAAATGATAAAAACAGAATTTTTGATGTGGAACGCTACTTGGCATATTTTCAATGTAATTCTTCTTAATTGTGGTATGAATATTCAGATCCGAAAGATTCAAGAAAAAAGTTCAATATTGACATAGAAATAATAATACTTCAAGCATACTAAATAAGCACTTATGTCTCTTCAAAATAACATGGCCAAAGAAAGTTATCCCTACAAAATCATATAGTCTGGCCATGCTCTATCTTCACCACACAAAGTATTTAAATCATGCACAACCCTGATGATAAGCCACACAATTGTTTCATACTTTTGACATTCTCAAAACTTTTTCAATCTTCACGCAATACATGAGCGTGAGCCATGGACATAGCACTTTAGGTGGAACAGAATGGTGGTTGTGGAGAAGACAAAAAGGAGAAGGTAGTCTCACATCAACTAGGCGTATCAACGGGATATGGATATGCTAATCAATAGATATCAATGTGAGTGAGTAGGGATTGCCATGCAATGGATGCACTAGAGCTATAAGTATATGAAAGCTCAAAAAGAAACTAAGTGGGTGTGCATCCAACTTGCTTGCTCACGAAGACCTAAGGCATGTTGAGGAAGCCCATCATTGGAATATACAAGCCAAGTTCTATAATGAAAATTTCCCACTAGTATATGAAGGTGATAACAAAGGAGACTCTTTACTATGAAGATCGTGGTGATACTTTGAAGCACAAGTGTGGTAAAAGGATAGTAGCATTGTCCCTTCTCTCTTTTTCTCTCATTTTTTATATATTTTTTATTTGGGCCTTTCTCCCTTTTTTATGGACTCTTTTTTTCGTCCGGAGTATCATCCCGACTTGTGGGGGAATCATAGTCTCCGTCATCCTTTCCTCACTTGGGACAATGCTCTAATAATGATGATCATCACACTTTTATTTCCTTACAACTCAAGAATTACAAATCGATTCTTAGAACAAGATATGACTCTATGTGAATGCCTCCGACGGTGTACCGGGATATGCAATGACTCATGAGTGACATGTATGAAAGAATTATGAATGGTGGCTTTGCCACAAATACAATGTCAACTACATGATCATGCAAAGCAATATGACAATGATGGAGCGTGTCATAGTAAACAGAATGGTGGAAAGTTGCATGGCAATATATCTCGGAATGGCTATGTAAATGCCATGATAGGTAGGTATGGTGGCTGTTTTGAGGAAGGTATATGATGGGTGTATGATACCGGCGAAAGGTGCGCGGTATTAGAGAGGCTAGCAATGGTGGAAGGGTGAGAGTGCGTATGATCCATGGACTCAACATTAGTCGTAAAGAACTCATATACTTATTGCAAAAATCTACAAGTTATCAAAGCAAAGTATTACGTGCATGCTCCTAGGGGGATAGGTTGGTAGGAAAAGACCATCGCTCGTCCCCGACCGCCACTCATAAGGAAGACAATCAATAAATAAATCATGCTCCGACTTCATCACATAATGGTTCACCATACGTGCATGCTACGGGAATCACAAACTTTAACACAAGTATTTCTCAAATTCACAACTACTCAACTAGCATGACCCTAATATCACCATCTCCATATCTCAAAACAATTATCAAGTATCAAACTTCTCATAGTATTCAACACACTCATAAGAGAATTTTATTATTAATCTTGTATACCTAGCATATTAGGATTATTTAAGAAAATTACCATGCTATTTAACACTCTCAAAATAATCTAAGTGAAGCATGGGAGATCAATAGTTTCTATAAAACAAATCCACCACCGTGCTCTAAAAGATATAAGAGAAGTACTAGAGCAAAACTATATAACTCAAAAGATATAAGTGAAGCACATAGTGTGTTCTAATAATTTCCGAATCATGTGTGTCTCTCCCAAAAGGAGTGTACAGCAAGGATGATTGTGGTAAACTAACAAATAAAGACTCAAATCATACAATACGCTCCAAGCAAAACACATATCATGTGGTGAATAAAAATATAGCTCCAAGTAAAGTTACGATAGAAGTAGACGAAAGAGGGGATGCCTTCCGGGGCATCCCAAAGCTTTGGCTTTTAGGTGTCCTTATATTATCTTGGGGGTGCCATTGGTATCCCCAAGCTTAGGCTCCTGCCACTCCTTGTTCCATAATCCATCAAATCTTTATCCAAAACTTGAAAACTTCACAACACAAAACTTAAAGTGGAAAATCTCATGAGCTCCGTTAGCGAAAGAAAACAAAAGACCACTTCAAGGTACTGTAATGAACTCATTCTTTATTTATTTTGGTGTTAAACCTACTGTATTCCAACTTCTCTATGGTTTATAAACTATTTTACTGGCCATAGATTCATCAAAATAAGCAAACAACACACGAAAAACAGAATCTATCAAAAATAGAATAGTCTGTAGTAATATGTAGCTAGCGCAAGATCTGGAACCCCAAAAATTCTAAAATAAATTGCTGGACGTGAGGAATTTATCTATTAATCATCTTCAAAAAGAATTAACTAAATATCACTTTCCAAATAAAAATTTCAGCATTTCTCGTGAGCACTAAAGTTTCTGTTTTTTACAGCAAGATTAACAAGACTTTCCCCAAGTCTTCCCAACGGTTCTACTTGGCACAAACACTAATTAAAAACAAAAAACACAACCAAAACAGAGGCTAGATAAATTATTTATTACTAAACAGGAGCAAAAGGCAAGGAATAAAAATAAAATTGGGTTGCCTCCCAACAAGTGCTATCGTTTAACGCCGCTAGCTAGGCATAAAAAGCAAGGATTGATCTAGGTATTGCCATCTTTAGTAGGCAATCCATAAGTGGCTATCATAATAGATTCATAAGGTAATTTAATTTTCTTTCTAGGAAAGTTTTCCATGCATTTCGTTAACGGAAATTGGAATCTAATATTTCCTTCCTTCATATCAATAATTGCACCAATCGTTCTAAGGAAAGGTCTACCAAGAATAATAGGACATGAAGGATTGCAATATATATCAAGAACGATAAAATCTACGGGCACATAATTCCTATTTGAAACAATAAGAACATCATTAATTCTTCCCATATGTTTCTTAATAGTGGAATCCGCAAGGTGGAAGTTTAGAGAGCAATCAACAAAATCACGGAAACCTAACAAATCACACAAAGTCTTTGGAATCGTGGAAACACTAGCACCCAAATCACACAAAGAATAGAATTCATGATCTTTAATTTTCATTTTAATAGTTGGTTCCCACTCATCATAAAGTTTTCTAGGGATAGAAACTTCCAACTCAAGTTTTTCTTCATAAGATTGCATCAAATCATCAACGATATGTTTGGTAAAAGCTTTATTTTGACTATAAGCATGAGGAGAATTTAGCACGGATTGTAACAAGGAAATACAATCTATAAAAGAGCAGCTATTATAATTAAATTCCTTGAAATCCAAAATAGTAGGTTCATTAACATCTATAGTTTTGATCTCTTCAATCCCACTTTTATCAAATTTAGCATCGAGATCTAAAAACTCCGAATTTTTGGAACGCCTTCTAGGTAAAGGTGGATCATATTCAGTCCCATCATTATCAAGATTCATATTGCTAAAAAAATATTTAATAGGGGACACGTCAATAACTTTTAGATCTTCATCTTTATTATTATGGTAACTAGAAGAACACGCTTTTATAAAGGAATCTTTCTTAGCACGCATCCTAGCGGTTCTTTCTTTGCACTCACCAATGGAAATTATCATGGCTTTGAGAGACTCATTGATATCATGCTTCGGTGGAATAGATCTAAGTTTCAAAGAATCAACATCAAGAGAAATTCTATCAACGTTCCTAGCCAACTCATCAATCTTAAGCAATTTTTCTTCAATCAAAGCTTTAAAATTCTTTTGCGAAGTAATAAATTCTTTAATATTAGATTCAAAATAAGAGGGCATCTTATTATAATTTCCATAAGAATTGTTGTAGGAATTACTATAATTATTAGAGGAATTACTAGGATAAGTCCTAGGATTAAAGTTTCCTCTATATGCGTTGTTACCAAAATTGTTCCTACCAACAAAATTCACATCCATAAATTCATTATTATTCTCAATCAAATTAGACAAAGGCATATCATTAGGATCAGAAGAAACACTTTTATTAGCAAATAATTTCATAAGTTCATCCATCTTTCCACTCAAAACATTATTTTCTTCTATCGCATGCACTTTCTTATTAGTAGATCTTTCAGTGTGCCATTGAGAATAATTAACCATAATATTATCTAGGAGTTTAGTAGCTTCTCCTAAAGTTATTTCCATAAAAGTGCCTCCCGCGGCCGAATCTAAAAGATTTCTAGAAGCAAAATTCAATCCGGCATAAAATTTTTGTATAATCATCCACAAATTTAAACCATGTGTTGGGCAATTACGTATCATTAATTTCATCCTCTCCCAAGCTTGTGCAACATGTTCATGATCAAGTTGCTTAAAATTCATAATATCGTTTCTAAGAGAGATGATCTTAGCGGGAGGAAAATACTTAGAGATAAAAGCATCTTTGCACTTATTCCACGAATCAATACTATTTTTAGGCAAAGACGAAAACCAAGCTTTAGCATGACCTCTAAGCAAAAAAGGAAATAGCTTCAATTTAACAATATCATTGTCCACATCTTTATTCTTTTGCATATCACACAAATCAACGAAGCTATTTAGATTGGTAGCGGCATCTTCACTAGGAAGGCCGGAAAACAGATCTTTCATGACAAGATTCAGCAAGGCAGCATTAATTTCACAAGATTCAGCATCGGTAAGAGGAGCAATCAGAGTGCTAATAAAATCATTGTTGTTGGTATTAGTAAAGTGACACAATTTAGTGTTATCTTGAGCCATCATGACAAGCAAGCAATCCAACACACAAGCAAACAAGAAACGGGCAAAAAGAGGCAAATAGAGAAAGAGAGGGAGGATAGAGAGAGAGAGGGCGAATAAAACGGAAAGGGTGAAGTGGGGGAGAGGAAAACGAGAGGCAAATGGCAAATAATGTAATGCGGGAGATAAGGGTTTGTGATGGGTACTTGGTATGCTTGACTTTTGCGTAGACCTCCCCGGCAATGGCGCCAGAAATCCTTCTTGCTACCTCTTGAGCACTTGCGTTGGTTTTCACTTGAAGAGGAAAGGGTGGTGCAGCAAAGTAGCATAAGTATTTCCCTCAGTTTTTGAGAACCAAGGTATCAATCCAGTAGGAGGCTACGCCGAGTCCCTCGCACCTACACAAAACAAATAAATCCTCACAACCAACGCGATAAGGGGTTGTCAATCCCTACACGATCACTTACGAGAGTGAGATCTGATAGATATGATAAGATAATATTTTTGGTATTTTTATGATAAAGATGCAAAGTAAAATAAAAGCAATGAAAATAACTAAGTATTGGGAGATTTAATATGATGAAGATAGACCCGGGGGGCATAGGTTTCACTAGTGGCTTCTCTCGATAGCATAAGTATTCACGGCGGGTAAATAAATTACTGTTGAGCAATAGACAGAATTGAGCATAGTTATGAGAATATCTAGGTATGATCATGTATATAGGCATCACGTCCAAGACAAGTAGACCGACTCCTGCCTGCATCTACTACTATTACTCCACACATCAACCGCTATCCAACATGCATATAGAGTATTAAGTTCATAAGAACAGAGTAATGCCTTAAGCAAGATGACATGATGTAGAGGGATAAACGCATGCAATATGATGAAAACCCCATCTTGTTATCCTCGATGGCAACAATACAATACGTGCCTTGCTGCCCCTACTGTCACTGGGAAAGGACACCGCAAGATTGAGCCCAAAGCTAAGCACTTCTCCCATTGCAAGAAAGATCAATCTAGTAGGCCAAACCAAACTGATAATTCGAAGAGACTTGCAAATATAACCAATCATACATAAAAGAATGCAGAGAAGATTCAAATATTGTTCATAGATAAACTTGATCATAAACCCACAATTCATCGGTCTCAACAAACACACTGCAAAAGAAGATTACATCGAATAGATCTCCACAAGAGAGGGGGAGAACTTTGTATTGAGACCCAAAAAGAGAGAAGAAGCCATCTAGCTAATAACTATGGACCCGCAGGTCTGAGGTAAACTACTCACACTTCATCGGAGAGGCTATGGTGTTGATGTAGAAGCCCTCCGTGATCGATGCCCCCTCCGGCGGAGCTCCGGGACAGGACCCAAGATGGGTTCTCGTGGATACAGAAAGTTATGGCGGTGGAATTAGGGTTTTGGCTCCGTATCTCATCATTTGGGGGTACGTAGGTATATATAGGAGGAAGAAGTACGTCGATGGAGCAAGGAGGGGCCCACGAGGGTGGAGGGCGCGCCTGGGGGGGGGGGGTAGGCGTGCCCCCTACCTCGTGGCCTCCCTGTTGGTTGCTTGACATAGGGTCCATGTCTCTTGGATCTTGTTCGTTCCAAAAATCACGTTCCCGAAGGTTTCATTCCGTTTGGACTCCGTTTGATATTCCTTTTCTTCGAAACCCTAAAATAGGCAAAAACAGGAATTCTAGGTTGGGCCTCCGGTTAGTAGGTTAGTCCCAAAAATAATATAAAAGTGTATAATAAAGCCTAATAATGTCCAAAACAGTAGATAATATAGCATGGAGCAATCAAAAATTATAGATACGTTGGAGACGTATCAACGTCCCTTGTCCTCTTGATCCAGGAAAGGTGTCGATGAAGAAGATGAGTTCTGTCAGCACGACGGCATGGTGATGGTGATGGTGAAGTGATCTATGTAGGGCTTCGCCTAAGCACTACGAAGATATGACCAGAGGCATAAACTATGGAGGGGGGCGCCGCACATGGCTAATGATTGTTGGTGTGTGTTCTAGGTGCCACATCCCCACATATATATAGGTGGGAGGGGGAGGGGATCAGCTAGGGTGCTTCCCAAGTAGGACGAATCCTACTTGGGGGCCTCATCCAATTCGGCCTCCCCCCTTCCCTTTTTGCCGGAGAGAAAAGGGAAGGGGGAAGGGAGAAAGCAAGGGGGCCGAACCAACCTTGTTTCTTCTCCAATTCAGCCACAAGCCTAAGGGGGGCACGCCACCCCTTGTAGGCTGGTGTGCTCCTATCTTATGGCCCATATGGCCCATATCTTCCCCCGGGGGTTTCCGGTACCCCCTGGTACTCCGATAAATACCCGATACTATCCGAAACACTTCCGGTGTCCGAATACTATCATCCTATATATCAATCTTTACCTCTCGAACATTTCAAGACTCCTTGTCGTGTCCGTGATCTCATCCGCGACCCCGAACAACATTCGGTCACCAAATCACATAACTCATATAATACTAAATCGTCATCGAACGTTAAGCGTGCGGACCCTACGGGTTCGAGAACTATGTAGACATGACCGAGTCACTTCTCTGGTCAATAACCAATAGGGGAACCTAGATGCTCATATTGGCTCCTACGTATTATACGAAGATCTTTATCGGTCGAACCGTAATGACAACATACATTATTCCCTTCATCATTGGTATGTTACTCGCCTGAGATTCGATCATCGGTATCTTCATACCTAGCTCAATCTCGTTACTGGCAAGTCTCTTTACTCATTTCGTAATACATCATCCCGCAACTAACTCATTAGTTACATTGCTTGCAAGGCTTCTTATGATGTGCATTACCGAGAGGTCCCAGAGATAGCTCTCTTATACTCGGAGTGACAAATCCTAATCTCGATCTGTGCCAACCCAAAAAATACCTTCGGAGATACCTGTAGAGCATCTTTATAATCACACAGTTATGTTGTGATGTTTGATAGCACACAAGGTATTCCTCCAGTATTCGGGAGTTGCATAATCTCATAGTCGAAGGAATGTGTATTTGTCATGAAGAAAGCAATAGCAATAAAATTGAACGATCAATATGCTAAGCTAACGGATGGGTCTTGTCCATAACATCATTCTCCTAATGATGTGATCCCATTCATCAAATGTCAACACATGTCTATGGTTAGGAAACTTAACCATCTTTGATTTACGAGCTAGTCTAGTAGAGGCTTACTAGGGACATGATGTTTTTGTCTATGTATCCACACATGTATCAAGTTTCCAGTTAATATAATTCTAGCATGAATAATAAACATTTATCATGATATAAGGAAATATAAAATAACAACTTTATTATTACTTCTATGGCATATTTCCTTCAGCTCCTACCCTAGGGTGCCCTAGGTAGCTGCCGCACGCATCATTGGTTTTCTCTTTTCTTTATGCTCTTGCGCCCTAGAGTGAAATGATGGTTGCTTCGACTGTCCAGCTTAATGCGGGAAAGGTGGGGCTTTGTGATTTTACCCCTCATTTCTCATTTACTACTACTGCAGCGCTACGACCGGGGTGCCTCCAAGTCCAAGCGCGGCTCCAAACTGTAATTTGGTGCATCGCACGTGGAACAAGACGGTGGACGAGCCACATGTCGGCCAAAGGGGTCCTGTCCTCCTAACCATCCAGCCACAGGTTGGTTAGCATCACAAAATGTATATGATGACCATGATGAACTTATTCTGAAGTCCAGTGAGCATATCGTGCTTTCGCTTCAAATACAATGACCGTAAGTGTCATCAACAAAATACGGAGCACGCATCAAATACAATGCCCGTCAGTGTCATCAACAAAATACGGAGACGTATCGTGATCTACGTACCATATGATCACCACGAGAATGTATACGGTGACCGTAGTGAGCATATTCTGAAGTCCAATGACCGTATAGTGCTTTCACTTGAAATACAGTGACTGTCACGCGTGAATGTGTCAAGGGCATGCATACTTTTAGAGGGCCGAGAGATAGTTTGTGTGCGTACGTGAAAGTGGTGTAGAAAGAGGGGGTGTCCGGTGGAGACAAGGAGAGATATGCCCTTCGTTTCTCTTTCCTGTGACTAATAGTTTAGGAGAAAATATAAACATTCACAATGCAGAACAAATATTATTGGATGCACCATGCAATTAACTTTCATGTATAACATTGTACTATTGTATATGCTTATTTTCTTAGTGGTCGATTGCGTGTGGGGTGTGGTGGGCACATCATTTCTAGTTGTGGTGGGTCAACGTGAGGACTCGGGTCGGTTCCATCTCGCACCACATAGGTTGGACCGAGACGCATTATACGAAGACCCATGTGGAGGACTCGGCGTACAAGACGAAGCTACCAGAGTCGTGGAGGACTCTATCCCCACTGATGATAAGCCGACTATATATGATTTGTAACCCTAGGCCCCGAGTATGTTATAGAAGCCCGGGGGCTAGTTCGTCGATAGTATACACACACGCACAATGCCTGGTATCCACGTGTACTTTGTACACACCCCTATCACAAATATACAGTACTAGGAGTAGGCTTTTTCCTCAACTGAAAGGGCCCGGACTTGGGTAAAACTTTGCCTCGTATTACCATCCAGCCTAACAGTCAGGGATATCCTACCGAATGATTTGATGGAATCATATCTGCCGACTACTAAGAGAGAGGTGTGGGGGGGGGCAATGTGTGCGAGAGAGGCCTAAAGATAATGTGCATGCGGGAGACACGTAGGCACATACTGTGCCTATAGATGGCTAGTAGAGACCGTGCGTGTGTATATATGCATGTGAGAGAAATAGTGTTTTCCAACTAAGATTAGTGAAAAGAGTGGTACATAGTTGTAAGAAAGATATATATATATATAGAGAGAGAGAGAGAGTGTGTGTGTGTGTGTGCGTGAGACACCCTAGGAGAGATTGTGAGCATGTGTGAGAGAGAAATGCCGATGTATATAAAGTGTGTGCACTTATGCGTTAGATAGAGAGATATATAGCGTGTGTGTGTGAGAACAGGTCGAGGCATAGTGCATCTACGTGTAAAAGGCGGTTCTACGCATTAAATTAAAATATAAATGGCATTATTATTTTTGGATGAGATCATGAATTTTGCAATTTGCGTATGAACGAATATCGGTCTATCAGACACCCATACTCTATTGAATTCTAGCATGTGCATGTGTTTATTTCATATTATCGATCTCTAGAGTGAGAGTGGTTTGAAATCCATACAATTCATTGCTTTTGCAATTCATATGTAAACATTAATTAGTGCACTCATGTTGTTAGTGTGAATCACTTTATACATTTGTCACTTACACGGATACATTACAAATTGCTAGCTATGAAATAGAATAGATGTTGAAATCAACATAAAGGGGGTTTCGAAGATTCAAATTCATAAGAAGTGCATTCATCTATTTGAATCCAAGATAAAGGCATTTGTAAATCAGATCTAAAAGGGGGCATCAATCTTTGTTGTGCGTTTGAACATGCTATATATTCATACGCATGTCTAACTATTTTTTGCAACCAAGGAGATTATATCTGGAACCATGCATGAACTGAGGTAAGTTGCATATTTTTTAATATATACTCATGTACAATGTATATTTAGATGTACCCCTCCATTCCAAAATAATCGTAGTTTTAGGATTTTCAAGCGCATACCAAACCGAAACATTGTTCCCCCTTAGTTCCCCCTCCATCCCTTTCCCCATTCATACTCTGTGGGCACCAAAACGCCCTCTCCACCAGCTGCGAAACCCCAGCCTCCTTCGTCCTGCACCCCATCGCGCCCAATCCACCGCTGCCCTCCTCCATCACGCTGGAGCCGGTACCCCGACGTCATCGTCTAACGCAACTGCAACCGCAACGCTCTCAATGACTTAGCAGCTGAAGCCGAGGCAGAGCTGCCTCCACGACGCCGACGCCGACGTGCGCCGTACTAGAACCACTTCGACCACGTCATGCTGCGCCTCACCACTGTCGCCCCACTATCGCAACCGTCCACCACACTAGAGTTGTTCCTGCTAGGCCGTCGTTCACCGCCTCAGATCTGGTTCCCCGCCGTCGACAGACGGCCACCGCACCACACCCAACAACTTAGCCATGGGTCCGAGGCTCCACCGTCCTCCACAACTTCTCGTTTCCAGTGAACCACAAGAAGATCGTTGGAAAAACAGAAGGAGGACACATCACTGCCAGTAGAAAGAGGTACTCCTCTTCCCTTATTCATGCAAATCTTACGTCTCTGCTCACACCATATTCATCCCACGTAAGAAACTAATTGAGCGCTTCTTACTGCATCTTCTTCGTGATACTAAATGCACAAGGTTTCCTCCCATTTACTATTTCACCTTGGCTAGAGGTCAGTAGCCTGCCTGGATTTCAATTCAGGGTCAGTTGATTCGCAATTAAAAGAAGCAGCACCCGCTTAGGCGTGTGGAGCACCTAGTCTGCTTGTTCATAGGGGAAGCGGCGCATCGGTGTCTATCATAGGGGTGTGGGGCACAGGAGCTACTTGCGCCCGATCTGGAGGTCGGTGGGGCTTGAAGGGATGGCCGGGGGCGGTGCCAAGCACGGCAGTGCGGTGAGGTCGAGGGGAGGGCGGAGGCAGGGGACTGGGCTGCTGGTTGCTGACATTTCGAGGAAGATCATCAACTCTGACTGGCTGGAGGTAGATGAAGGCGATCTGCCCATTCTTTGTACATTGGACAATGCAGAAAAAATGGACCGACCTATTTGTTTTCAATCGACTATTATTTTCATAGGACCACACCTTGTGGTGTGCTGGAGGAGCATCTTCATTTCCCAGCCATCCTTGTGCTCATATTTCAAAATCCTAGAATCTATTAATTTCGTGTGTCTCCCATCATTTATTTGTCACTGACCTGCTATTTGCTACTTTTACACTGTACTACTTGTGCACACACTTCACCCATACTCACACTATTGTTTTTTATGCATGGGTATTTCATACTCTGATGCGGCATTGATGAATACACAAAAGAAAAGACAGAAGTTGCTCTAGTGTAATTCGAAGATAAGCACTAAGCATTTCAGCGCTCTAAAGGGTGTAGTGCCAGCAGATGGAGATAGTAAACGTAGCTCTGTAGTTGATGATCTCAATTTCCACACACAACCATCCCAGGTGCTTTCTTTAACTTCGCGTTTTCAAATGTGGTTGCATGTTGCATATGGTGTCTAGCTTGTATTGCTTCCAATTTGGTTAAATTGCATCTGCTTACTTTGCACATTATACCTTTGATAATGACATGCCTTCCTGTTTTTGATACATACTACATATGTCTATTAACCATGTTCATACATCAAACTAATGCTCTTTTGTATCCCTCATCAATCACTTATGATGAGACGGTTACCCCAGTGGGTTACTGTGAGACGTGCTACTCGTTTAAAGAGTGAAGTGTCATCCTCCCCACATGATTTTCAAGAAACAACAAGGCTAAATGAAGATAGTCAACGTAGCTCTCTAGTTGATGACCGCAATTCCCCCACACCACCATCACAGGTGCTTGCTCTTACTTGGCAATGTGATATGTGGTTGCATGTTGCATATGGTGTCTACCTTGTAATGCTTCTAATTAGGGTAAATTGCATCTACTTAGTTAACACATTATACCTGTGAATATGACATGCCTTCCTGTTTTTGGCACATACTATGTCTTTCTATTAACCATGTTCTTAAATCAAACTACTTTTCTTGTGTATCCCTTAGCAATCACTTCTGACGAGACACCTTCAAGTTGATAGTGTAATATTGGTTGCATCTTGCATATCATTTCAAACATGTATTGCCTCTAATTTGTTGAGGTGTCACTTATATGAGACACATCTAACTTGGTAGAGTGATTTTGGTTGGATCTTTCATATGGTGTCTAGATTGCATTGCTTCCAATTTGTTGAAATGCCTTTTGCTTAGCTTTTTCGTACATATTCCATCGTCCTACAATGTGGTTGCCTTACATAAAAAGTTGTGTTCGTCAGTACCATGCATCAACGAATTTGGAAGTGCGAATTTCATTCCTTTTTCTTATGTGTTTACTTGACAAGGCAAAATCTAAAAGGACAAAGGCACAGAATGATGGTGGTCCTCTGGAGCAACCGAAACAGATGATCTCTGCAGATTCTCCTCCTACTCCTACTGCAGTGCAAGTTCCAAATATCATCTCCCCTACTACACAACCCCAGGTGCTTGCTCTAACATGGCAGTGTGATATCTGGTTGCATGTTGCATATGATGCCTAGCTTGTATTGCTCCTAATTTGTTAAATTCCGTCTCCTTAGCTTACACATTATACATGTGAATATGACACGCCTTCCTATTTTTGGTACATACTACATCTGCCTATCACACCATGTTCTTACATCAAACTACTATTCTTGTGTATCCTGCATCTATCACTTATGATGAGACAGTCATGCCCATGGGTTAGTATGAGACACGCCACTCTTATAAACAGTGCAATTTCATCCTCCCCACATGATTCTCAAGAAATAGCAAGCCTAAATGAAGATATTGAACGTAGCTCTGTACTTGAAGACCGCATTTCCCCTACACCACCATCGCAGGTGCTTGCTCTAACTTCGCAGTGTGATATGTGGTTGCATGTTGCATACGGTGCCTAGCTTGTAATGCTTCTAATTAGGGTAAATTGCATCTGCTTAGATTACACATTATACCTGTGAATATGACATGCCTTCCTATTTTTGGTACATACTACATCTATGTTCTTACATGAAACTACCTCTCTTATGTATCCTGCATCAACCACTTACCATGAGACGCCTTTATTCGTTGCATATTGCATATTATTTCTAGCCTGTTGCCATGTATTGCTTCTAATTTGGTCAAATACATTTATTAGGCCACCCTTTTAATTTGGCAGAGTGATATTGGTTTCATCTTTCATATGGTTTCTAGCTTGCATTGCTTCTAACTAGTTCAAACACCTTGTGCTTAGTTTACACTTTATACATCATACATGTCAATATGTCATGCCGTCCTATTTTTCATACATATTCCATCCTCCTATCATGCGGCTGCCTTACATGAAAGTAGTGTTCATCAGTATCATGCATCAATGAGTTCTGAAGAGCAAATTGTATTCCTTTTTCTTGTGGGTTTGACTTGACAAGGCAAACTCAAAAAAGAGGAAGGAAAAGAGTAAGGAAGTCCATGATGGTGGTCCTCTGCAGCAACGTAAATAAAGCATCTGTATGGATTCTCCTCTTACTGCTAGTACACTACAAGTTCCAAGTCTCCGCTCCCCTACTCTACCATCCAAGGTGCTTGCTCTAACTTGGCAGTGTGATATCTGGTTGCATATTGCATATGGTGTCTAGCTTGTATTGCTTCTAATTAGTGTAAACTGCATCTGCTTAGCTTACACATGATATGTGTGAATATGACATGCCTTCCTATTTTTGTTACATACTATATCTGTCTATCACACCATGTTCTTACATGAAACTACTCTTGTGTATCCTGCATCACTCACTTATGATGGGACACCTTTAAGTTGGCAGTGTGATATTGGTTTGCGTCTTGAATATGATTTCTAGCATGTAGTGCTTCTAGTTTGATGAACACCACCTATGACGAGACAGTTTTAACTTGGTAGAGTGATATTGATTGCACCTTCCATATGGTGTCTAGCTTGCAGTGCTTCTTTTGTTGAAGTGCCTTCTGCTTAGTTACCACATCATAGGTGTGAATATGTCAAGCCATCCAGTTTTTCGTATATATTCCATCCTCGTATCATGACTTTGCCTTTCATCAGAGTAGTGTTCATTAGTATCATGCATGAATTAGTTCTAAAGAGCGAACTTTATTCATTTTTCTTGTCGGTTTGACCTCACAATGCAAAATCAATAAAGCAGAAGGAAATTGGTAAGGCATTGGATGATGGTGGTCCTTCCGAGCAACTGAAACGGAGGGTCTCTATAGATTCTACTCCGCCATCCTCCAACAAGATTCGCAAGACAATGCAAGGCTAGACAGTCAATGTAGCTGTGTAGATGATGAGCACATCTCCCCTACTCCACCATCACATGTGTTTGCTCTAACTTGGCACTATTATATGTGGTTGCATGTTGCGTACGATGTCTAGCTTGTATTGATTCTAACTTTGTTGAATTGCATCTGCTTACTTTACACATAATGCCTGTGAATATGACACGTGTTCCTGTTTCTAGAACATAATATATCTGATCACACCATATTCTTACATCAGACTACTTTTCTTGCATATCACGCATTAGTCACTTATGACAAGGCACCTTTAAGTCGCCACTGTGATATTGGTTGCATCTTGCATATGACTTCTAGCATGTAATGCTTCTAATTTGTTGAAATGCCAGACATTTTGAACTTGGCAGAGTGATGTTGGTTGCATCTTTCATATGGTGTCTAGCTTGCAGTGCTTCTAATTTGTTGAATTGCCTTCTGCTTAGTCACCACATCATTGGTGTGAATATGTCACACCGTCCCGTTTTTCGTACATATTCCATCCTTGTATCATGTGTTTGCCTTTCATTCGAGTAGTGTTCATCAGTATCATGCATGAATGAGTTCTAAAGAGCGAATTTTATTCCTTTTTCTTATCGGGTTGACTTCACAATGCAAAATCAATACATCTTAAGGAAATTAGTACGACAGTGGATGATGGTGGTCCTTTGGAGTAACTCAAACAGAGGCTCTCTACAGTTTCTACTCCGCCATCCTCCCAACAAGATTTGCAAGGCAACACAAGGCTAGACAGTCAACATAGCTGTGTAGATGATGAGAACATCTCCCCTACTCCAGCATCGCAGGTGCTTGCTCTAACTTGGAACTGTTATATGTGGTTTCATGTTTCGTATGATGTCTAGTTTGTATTGCTTCTAATTTTGTTCAATTGCATCTGCGTAGCTTACAACTTATACCTGCAACAATCACTTACCCATAAGACACATTTAACTTGGGAGTGTGATGTAGGTTGCATATTGAATTGTCTTCTAGCTTGTACTGCTTCTAATTTCTTGAAATGGCACTTACGACGAGATACTTTTTACCTGATAGAGTGATATTGGTTGCATGTTCATATGGTGCCTAGCTTTTATTTCTTCTAATTTTTCTGAAATGCCTTCTGCTTACTGTTTTTCATACATATTCCATCCTTCTATCGTACGTGTGAATATGCAATGCTGTCTTTTTTGTATATATTCCATCCTCCTATCCTGCGCTTGCCTGACATCAAAGTAGTGTTCGTCTGTATCATGCATCAACCAGTTATGCAGAGCTAATTTTATTCATCTTCTTGTGGTTTAGACTTCATAAGGCAACATCAGAAAAGAGGAAGGAAAAGAGTAAGTTAGGGGATGTTGGTGGTGATGATGCCATTAACCTAGGGCAGGATCATAGGCTTGACCTAGACGCCCTACCCAAGGTCACTACCCTAGAGTGAAGAGCATTCAAAGTACGACAAAGGATACCGACTAAAGTAACCTTGGAGTGCAATCCACTCGACCAATTATCTCACTCGGATATCCCAATTCCATTCGACCAAGAAGAAGTCACTCGACCATACAAGAAATCACTCAGAGTACGGAAGATCTAAAGCCACTCAGGATGGCAACGGTCAGGCGTTCACTCTGCAGTCTTTAAAGATCATTTATATCTCTTTATAGCTAGCGTTGTCAGTAACGCCCTGTCTTAATGTACATTGAACCCTGTGTACCAGGCGATGGCTGGGGTCCTGGCGCACTCTATATAAGCCACCCCCTCCTCTGGCACAAGGGTTCGCACCCCCTATAACTTTCACGCATAATCCAGTCGACCAAGCCTCCGGGCACCGAGACGCAGGGCTGTTACTTCCTCTGAGAAGGGCCTGAACTCGTAAACCTTGCGTGCACAACCTCACCGTAGCTAGGACCTTGCCTCCTCATACGTACCCCCTATTCTATTGTCAGACTTATTACCACGACAGTTGGCGCCCACCATGGGGCAAGTGTCTTAGCGACTTCTGGCGAGGTTGCAATTTTTTCGATCTTTGTCAACATGGTTTTCGATAGTGGTTTGGCTTTGGGCCATGAGATCCGACTCGGTGTGCTTGTCTTCATCGCCGACGACTCCACCTAGTTACATGAGGCCCCCCTTGACGTCGAGGCCCTTCCCGTCCGTGGGGCGGCGCACTTCCGTGCGAGTGCCTGCGGCGTCCTCCTGCGGCAGCCGTCGACCCAATATCGGTTGGCTCCCGCGTCGATCACCCTTCCAGTTGTACGCCGTCGCAAGAGATCTGGTCGATCGCGGCTTCAGCGCTGGGTGAAACATGCGGTGACCCGCTAGTCGACCACCCCACAAGTCACGGCAATCGAGCCCGACGAATCTCTCTACCGACTATTTGACCTGTCGACTGGTTCCGCCGAGACTCTGTCTGAGTGCGGGAGCAGCGACTCGGTGGCGGAGGTCCTCATGGTCAACATGCCGCGCACCCCACCCGGTTTCCATCGCAGTGGCGGCGGCGATGGTGGCGGCGGTCCGTTGGGCGGTCATGACGAGTATCACCCCGAAGCTCTCACTTCGGAGCAGAGGGAAGAGCTACATCGTCGCAACATCGAGGCACTCCACACTCCCATCATCGGTGAGACCTCTAAGGCTCGTGCCTTGGAGGCTGCGTGCCTGGCCACCTTGGCTGAGCGCACGCATCTGGAGAATCTTCAACATTCACTCGATGAGCGCGCCCGTCATTAGATCCCGGAATCTAGTCGATAGAATCAACCTTGTTTCCGCCTGAACCTCAGGTATATCGTACACCGATCCAGAATCTTGCAGCTGCAACCCGTATAGCAGAGTCGATCCAACTGTCCCGTTCAGAAGCTGGTAGAGGTTTGTTGCAGATCTGTGTGATGCTCCGGGCAGCAGGTGAACAAAATTATGTAGTTTTTCAGTCACGCAACAGGATTCATAGCAGGTCCGTGGTTGTGGATACAGTTCAGTCGGCTCATAGTCCAAGATCGCCTCCACGGCGTAAGGATCGTGGGCACCGCCAAGATCAGCACACGGGTCGGGGCCATGGACCGTACGATCATCGAATCGACCGTGATGGCCCCCATCGAGTGCCAACGCCTTCTCTAAGAGGCGGATCATATGCGCCTTGGCGGTATGATGACATGCGCCCATATGGTGATGAGCGGAGAGCTCCGCTCGACCCAAAGGAACCCGGATTTGATGCGAGATCTCTTCTCGTACAAAATCTAGTCACCCGGAACCGGGCATATAGAGAAGGACAAGATGTTCACCACCCGAGTGGAAGCTGAGTGCATGTTTATGGTACCGAGTGCTTCAGCAGAGCTATCCAAGCCGCAGAGATCCCGCCCAAATTCAGATTGGCGACGGGCATGAGCAAGTTCACCGGTGAGTCGAAGCCCGATACTTGGTTAGGAGATTACTGACTGGCAGTGCAGATTGGCGCGGCAACGATGATGTAGCCATGAAGCGCCTCCCTGATATGTCTCTGTCGTATCTATAATTTTTTATTGTTCCATGCCAATATTATACAACTTTCATATACTTTTGGCAACTTTTTATACTATTTTGGGGACAAACGTATTGATCTAGTGCCAGTGCTAGTTCCTGTTTGTTGCATGTTTTTTGTTTCGCAGAGAATCCATATCAAACAGAGTCCAAGCGGGATAAAAACTGACGGAGATTTTTTTTGAATATATGTGATTTTTGGGAAGAAGAATCAATGCGAGACGATGCCCGAGGGGGCCACGAGGCAGGGGGCGCGCTTCAGGGGGTCAGGCGCGCCCTGGGCCCTCGTGGACACCCCGTAAGGAGGTTGGTGCCCTTCTTTCTCCGCAAGAAAGACAATATCTGGATAGAAATCATGTTAAAATTTCAGCCCAATCGGAGTTACGGATCTCCGGGAATATAAGAAACGGTGAAAGGCCAGAATCTGAAACGCAAAAACAAAGAGAGATAGACAGACAGATCCAATCTCGGAGGGGCTCTCGCCCCTCTGCTGCCATAGAGGCTATGGACTAGAGGGGAAACCCTTCTCCCATGTAGGGAGAAGGTCACAGAAGAAGATGAAGAAGAAGGGGGGCCCCTCTCCCCCTCTCTCCCGGTGGCGCCGGAACGCCGCCGGGGCCATCACCGCGACAACGATCTACACCAACATCTCCGTCATCTTCACCAACATCTTCATCACCTTCCCCCATCTATCTACAGCGGTCCACTCTCCCGCAACCCGCTGTACCCTCTACTTGAGCATGGTGCTTTATGCTTCATATTATTATCCAATGATGTGTTGCCATCCTATGATGTCTGAGTAGATTTTCCCTGTCCTATCAGTAATTGGTGAATTTCTATGATTGGTTTAATTTGCTTGGGTTATGTTTCTGTCCTTTGGTGACCATCATATGAGCGACGCGTGGATCACACCATAGGGTTAGTTGTATGTTGATAGGACTATGTATTGGAGGGCAAGAGTGACAAAAGCTTCAACCTAGCATAGAAATTGATGCATACGGGATTGAAGGGGGGCAAATATATCTTAATGCTATGGTTGGGTTTTACCTTAATGAACATTAGTAGTTGCAAATGCTTGCTAATAGTTCCAATCATAAGTGCATAGAATTTCAAGTCAGGGATGACATGCTATCAGTGGCCTCTCCCACATAAAACTTGTTATCGGTCTAGTAAAGTAGTCAATTGCTTAGGGACAATTTCGCAACTCCTACCACCACTTTTCCACACTCACTATACTAACTTTATTGCTTCTTTACCTAAAACAGCCCCTAGTTTTTATTTACGTGCTCTTTATATTATTGCAAACCTATCCCGTTACACCTACAAAGTACTTCTAGTTTCATACTTGTTCTAGGTAAAGCGAACGTTAAGAGTGTGTAAAATTGTATCGGTGGTCGATAGAACTTGAGGGAATATTTGTTCTACCTTTAGCTCCTCGTTGGGTTCGATACTCTTACTTATCAAAAGAGGCTACAATTGATCCCCTATACTTGTTGGTTATCAAGACCTTTTTCTGGCGCCGTTGCCAGGGAGTTATAGTGTGGGGTGAATATTCTCGTGTGTGCTTGTTTGCTTTATCACAAAGTAGTTTTTATTTTGTGCTCTTGTTTTCTATCTTTAGTTATGGGTGGGAAATGCAAAATACCAAAAAAATTAGTGGTACCTACTGAACCAATGGTTGAAGAACCATTCAAAATCTATCACACTACTGAAGCTTTTTACTTGGACCATCTTCGATCCCTATGTGCTCGGGCTGAAACCCCAACTAGCTTAGTTGAGGGAAAATATTTAGATGAGCATGCTTGTTATGTGTGACACCGCATATCTGAACAAGGGAAACTTTTACTGGATCAAATTCATCGTTTGCAGTGCTATGCTTGGAATTTATGTGAAATATATGATTGTACTTGTTGTTCTAAAGACCCTAAGAAACAACTTCCTTACCAATGTGAGTTTAGTGATAATGGAATCATATCTTCGTATACTAAGGGTGTTTATCATTACTATGATGTTCAACAAATTAAAGAATTTGTTGCTTTTAGGGGTACTTGTGAAATTGCTTCTTTTATTGAAGAGTGTGATACTACTCTCTACAAATCTGAAAATTTGGCCATACTTAAATATTGCTATGATAATTATGCTTCTAATCCTTATATTAAACCATATATTGAGGACTCCTCCGCTACCCAAGAAGAGACTAATATTTTGCAAGAGTCTATGGAAGAAGAAATTAATGACATTGTGAGCTCATTGAATGAAAAAGATGAGGAGGAGAGCGAAGAACAAAAGGAGGAAGATCGGATTGATCACCCGTTCCCACCATCTAATGGGAGTAACTCTTTATCCCATACATTGTTTAATTTCCCTTCGAATTTACCGAAGGATGAATGCTATGATGATTGTTATGATCCCGTTGATCCTTTTGAAATATCCCTTTTTGATGATGCTTGCTATGCTTGTGGCCAAGATGCCAATATGAATTATGCTTATGGAGATGAACTTGCTATAGTTCCTTATGTTAAACATGAAATTTTTTCTATTGCACCCATGCATGATAGTCCTATTATCTTTTTGAATTCTCCCGACTACACTATATCGGAGAAGTTTGCCCTTATTAAGGATTATATTGATGGGTTGCGTTTTACTACTACACATGATGATTTTGATAGATATAATATGCATGTGCTTGCTGCTCCTACTTGCAATTATTATGAGATAGGAACTACATCTCCGCCTCTCCATGTTTCCAATATGATAAAATTTCAAGAAACTATTTATACTATGCGTTGGCCTTTACTATGTGTGCATGAATTGTTCTTTTATGACATACCGATGCATAGGAAGAGAGTTAGACTTTGTTGTTTCATGATATATGTTACTTTGTGCTCACTACTAAATCATAAATCATTGTTAATGAAAATTGGCTTTGATATAGCTTGGGATCCAGGTGGATCCATTACTTGAGCATTATATGCCTAGCTTAATGGCTTTAAAGAAAGCGCTACCAGGGAGACAACCCGGAAGTTTTAGAGAGTCATTTATTTCTGTTGTGTGCTTTTATAAAGTACAAATCCATTGTATTATAAAAATAATGTGCCAAGATTTGCCTTTAGGATGTTTACATTGCTTGTTGGTTCGTGAGGTGCAAAACAAAAACTTTGGCTGTAGTGCGCGATTTTACATTTTTACTGGAACGTCAACCGATTCTAAAACTTTTGCACTGTCTTTCTATACAAATTGTTTATTTTTCCTAATTGTTTCAGAATTTTTGGAGTAACAGAAGTATGGTGAATGTTCATATTACTACAGACTGTCTTGTTTGAGACAGATTCTGTTTTTTGATGCATAGTTTGCTTGTTTTGATGAAACTATCAATTTCTATCAGTGGATTAAGCCATGGAAAAGTTATATTACAGTAGCTACAATGCAAAAACAAAATATGAATTGGTTTGCAATAGTACTTAGAGTAGTGATTTTCTTTGTTATACTAACGGATCTTACCAAGCTTTTTGTTGAGTTTTGTGTGGATGAAGTGTTCGAAGATCGAGGAGGTCTCGATGTGAGGAGAAGGAGGAGAGGCAAGAGCTCAAGCTTGGGGATGCCCAAGGCACCCTAAGTAAATATTCAAGGAGACTCAAGCATCTAAGCTTGGGGATGCCTTGGAAGGCATCCCATCTTTCTTCAACAAGTATCGGTATGTTTTCGGATTCGTTTCGTTCATGTGATATGTGCAAATCTTGGAGCGTCTTTTGCATTTAGTTTTCACTTTTCTTTGATGCACCATGCTGGTATGATATAGTCCATGGTTGATTTATAGAATGCTCATTGCACTTCACTTATATCTTTTGAGTACGGCTTTATAGAACGCTTCACGTGCTTCACTTATATCATTTGAAGTTTGGAATACCTGTTTCTCTTCACATAGAAAACCGCCATTTGTAGAATGCTCTTTTGCTTCACTTATATTTGTTAGAGCGTGGGCATATATTTTGTAGAAAGAATTAAACTCTCTTGCTTCACTTATATCTATTTAGAGAGTTGACAGGAATTGGTCATTCACATGGTTAGTCATAAAATCCTACATAAAACTTGTAGATCACTGAATATGATATGTTTGATTCCTTGCAATAGTTTTGTGATATAAAGATGGTGATATTAGAGTCATGCTAGTGGGTAGTTGTGGATCATAGAAATACTTGTGTTGAAGTTTGTGATTCCCGTAGCATGCACGTATGGTGAACCGTTATGTAACGAAATTGGAGCATGAGGTATTTATTGATTGTCTTCCTTATGAGTGGCGGTCGGGGACGAGCGATGGTCTTTTCCTACCAATCTACCCCCCTAGGAGCATGCACGTAGTACTTTGTTTTGATGACTAATAGATTTTCGCAATAAGTATGTGAGTTCTTTATGACTAATGTTGAGTCCATGGATTATACGCACTCTCACCCTTCCATCATTGCTAGCCTCTCTGGTACCGTGCATTGCCCTTTCTCAACTTGAGAGTCGGTGCAAACTTCGCCGGTGCATCCAAACCCCGTGATATGATACACTCTATCACACATAAGCCTCCTTATATCTTCCTCAAAATAGCCATCATACCTACCTATCATGTCATTTCCATAGCCATTCCGAGATATATTGTCATGCGACTTCCATCATCATCATATACATGACTTGAGCATTTATTGTCATATTGCTTTGCATGATCGTAAGATAGCTAGCATGATGTTTTCATGGCTTGTCCGTTTTTTATGTCATTGCTACGCTAGATCATTACACATCCCGGTACACCGCCGGAGGCATTCATATAGAGGCATATCTTTGTTCTAGTATCGAGTTGTAATATTGAGTTGTAAGTAAATAAAAGTGTTATGATCATCATTATTAGAACATTGTCCCATGTGAGGTTATCAAAATAAAAGTGGCCAAAGAAGCCCCCCCCCCAAAAAAAAAGAGAGGCCAAAGAAGCCTAAAAAAGAGAAAAAAGAGAAAAAAATAAAAAAATGAGAGAAAAGAGAGAAGGGACAACGTCACTATCCTTTTACCACACTCGTGCTTCATAGTAGCACCATGTTCTTCATATAGAGAGTCTCTTGAGTTATCACTTTCATATACTAGTGGGAATTTTCATTATAGAACTTGGCTTGTATATTCCAATGACGGGCTTCCTCAAATGCCCTAGGTCTTCATGAGCAAGCAAGTTGGATGCACACCCACTTAGTTTCAGTTTGAGCTTTCATACACTTATAGCTCTAGTGCATCTATTGCATGGCAATCCCTACTCCTCGCATTGACATCAATTGATGGGCATCTCCATAGCCCGTTGATTAGCCGCGTCGATGTGAGACTTTCTCCTTTTTGTCTTCTCCACACAACCTCCACCATCATATTCTATTCCACCTATAGTGCTATGTCCATGGCTCACGCTCATGTATTGCGTGAAAGTTGAAAATGTTTGAGAACGTCAAAAGTATGAAACAATTGCTTGGCTTGTCATCGGGGTTGTGCATGATTTGAATATTTTGTGTGGTGAAGATGGAGCATAGCCAGACCATATGATTTTGTAGGGATAACTTTCTTTGGCCATGTTATTTTGAAAAGACATGATTGCTTTATTAGTATGCTTGAAGTATTATTGTCTTAATGTCAAATGATAGACTGTTGCTTTGAATCAATCGTGCCTTAATATTCATGCCATGGTTAGATTACATGATCAAGATTATGCTAAGTAGCATTCCACATTAACAATTATCTTTTTATCAATTACCTACTCGAGGATGAGCAGGAATTAAGCTTGGGGATGCTGATACATCTCCGTTGTATCTATAATTTTTTATTGTTCCATGCCAATATTCTACAACTTTCATATACTTTTGGCAACTTTTTATGCTATTTTTGGGATTAACATATTGATCCAGTGCCCAGTGCCAGTTCCTGTTTGTTGGATGTTTTTTGTTTTGTAGAAAATCCATATCAAATGGAGTCCAAACGGGATAAAAACCGACGGAGATTTTTTTGGAATATATGTGATTTTTGGGAAGAAGAATCAACGCGAGACGATGCCCGAGGGCGCCCCAGGGGGTCAGGCGCTCCCTGGGGCCTCGTGGCCACCCCGTAAGGCGGTTGGTGCCCTTCTTTCGCCGCAAGAAAGCCAATACCCGTATAGAAATTGTGTTAAAATTTCAGCCCAATCGGAGTTACGGATCTCCGGGAATATAAGAAACGGTGAGAGGCCAGAATCTGAAACACAGAAACAGAGAGAGACAGAGAGACAGATCCAATCTCGGAGGGGCTCTTGCCCCTCCACCACCATGGAGGCCATGGACCGGAGGGGAAACCCTTGGCCCATCTAGGGAGAAGGTCAAGTAAGAAGAATAAGAAGGGGGCCCTCTCCCCCTCTCTCCCGATGGCGTCAGAACGCCGCCGGGGCCATCACCGCGACAACGATCTACACCAACATCCCCGTCATCTTCACCAACATCTTCATCACCTTCCCCCATCTATCTACAGCGGTCCACTCTCTCGCAACCCGCTGTACCCTCTACTTGAACATGGTGCTTTATGCTTCATATTATTATCCAATGATGTGTTGCCATCCTATGATGTCTGAGTAGATTTTCCTTGTCCTATTAGTAATTGGTGAATTGTTATGATTGGTTTAATTTGCTTGGGTTATGTTTCTGTCCTTTGGTGCCCATCATATGAGCGCGCGCGTGGATCACACCATAGGGTTAGTTGTATGTTGATAGGACTATGTATTGGAGGGCAAGAGTGACAGAAGCTTCAACCTAGCATAGAAATTGATGCATACGGGATTGAAGGGGGGAAAATATATCTTAATGCTATGGTTGGGTTTTACCTTAATGAATGTTAGTAGTTGCAAATGCTTGCTAATAGTTCCAATCATAAGTGCATAGAATTCCAAGTCAGGGATGACATGCTATCAGTGGCCTCTCCCACATAAAACTTGCTATCGGTCTAGTAAAGTAGTCAATTGCTTAGGGACAATTTCGCAACTCCTACCACCACTTTTCCACACTCGATATACTAACTTTATTGCTTCTTTACCTAAAACAGCCCCTAGTTTTTATTTTCATGCTCTTTATATTCTTGCAAACCTATCCCGTTACACCTACAAAGTACTTCTAGTTTCATACTTGTTCTAGGTAAAGCGAACATTAAGCGTGCGTAGAGTTGTATCGGTGGTCGATAGAACTTGAGGGAATATTTGTTCTATGTTTAGCTCCTCATTGGGTTCGGCACTCTTACTTATCAAAAGAGGCTACAGTTGATCCCCTATACTTGTGGGTTATCACTCCCCCTGATGCTTGAAGGTTCGGCCAGAGCTTGGTTGAATCAGTTGGCTCCTAGTAGTATCTTCAGTTGGGAAGAATTGGCCCGAGTGTTTGTGAGGACATTTGGACGCACTTGCAAACGACCTATAGGGCTGACCGAATTATAGCATTGTGTCCAGAAACCTAATGGAACTTTGAGAGATTACATCCAGAGATGGACCACTCTTCATCATACCGTGGAGAATGTGTCAGAGCATCAGGCAGTTTGCGCCTTCAAGGAGGGCGTTCGGTACAGAGAGCTTAACCTGAAATTCGGTCGGACAGGAGACATGTCCCTGGCTCAGATGATGGAAATATCCACTCGGTATGCTAACGGCGAGGAAGAAGACCGAATCCATAATGGCAAGAACAAACCAGTATCCCAGGACACCGGAGGAGGAAATTCCAGTTGGAAGCAAAAGCGCAAAGCCGAGCCCGCAGGTCCTGGTGAGGCCGCAGTTGTGAACCACAGGAAATTTAAAGGAAAGCCTAACTGCCTAAGGGGCCATGGATCCCCAAGAAAGTGAAAGATCAAGCAGGAAATGATGTGCTTGATTTTCGTGTCACATACACACCAAGAAAGATGAAGAGGAAAACCTGATTTACCCAAAGCATACCACTCGACAATGTCGACTTCTAATTCAGAGCTTCCGAGAGGGTCAACCCAGTGAAAAGGAAAAGGAATCTGGTAAGGATGAGGACAAGGAGGAGGATGATGGTTACCCCAATGTCAATGCCACTTTAGTGATTTTTGCTGACATCGAGAGCAAAAGTCGACTGAAAGTTATCAACAGAGAAGTAAACATGGTTGCTCCGGCAACGACGACGTATCTAAAGTGGTCAAAAACTCCCATTACATTCGACCAGTCCGATCACCCAGCGCATGTTGTTACCCCTGAGAGGCAAGCTTTGGTGGTCGACCCAGTCGTTGGGGGCACCCGACTGACCAATGTTCTGATGGATGGTGGCAGTGGCTTGAACATTCTGTACGCTGAGACCCTCCGAGGGATGGGCATTCCGATGTCCAAGCTCAGTGAAAGCAACATGAGATTCCATGAAGTCATCCCAGGAAACAAATCCGATTCACTTGTCCAGATCACTCTTGATGTGGTTTTCGGTGATTCAAAGAATTACCATGAGGAAAAGTTGACTTTTGAGGTGGTGGATTTCCATAGTGCCTATCATGCTATTCTGGGCAGAACTGTGTATGCTCGTTTTATGGCTTGACATGTTACGTGTATCTCAAGTTGAAAATGCCTGGCCCCGGGGACGTGATCACGGTCACAGGAAACCGGCAAAGGGCTGAAGAGTGCCTCTAGAAGGGCTCGAATATTGCCGATGAGAAGATGGTCGTTGTGGAAATGGAAGAGTATCAGAAAAATGCAGATCTGAGTGATTTGTTGCGATCTAAGAAGCCTGCTTCAGAGTCCACATTTCGGTCGTCTCGTGAGACAAAACCTATCCATGTTCACCCGACCAACCCCAATGCCGCTCCGACCCACATATCAACGACACTCGATAGCAAATAGGAAGAAACACTCATCCAGTTCCTCCATGAGAACTGGGACATCTTTGCATGGAAACCATATGACATGTTGGGTGTGCCGAGGGGACTGGCCGAGCACCATTTGCGCGTCAACCCAAAAGTGAAACCTGTCAAAGAGCATCTCCGTTGGTCCGCCATGGAGAAGAGGAAGGACATTGGCGAAGAAGTGGCTCGGCTTCTGGCGGCTGAGTTCATCCATGAGATATACCACTCCAAGTGGCTCGCCAATGTTGTTATGGTCCCTAAGAAAGATGATTCACTTTGTATGTGCATTGATTTCAAGCACATCAATCGAGCCTGCCTGAAAGATCATTTCCCTCTCCCCGCATCGACCAGATTGTCGACTTGACTGCAGGGTGTGAGCACTTGTCCTTTTTGGATGCATATTCTGGGTACCATCAGATCCGACTGTATGGGCTCGACGAAATAAAAACAACCTTCATCACCCCATTCGGGTGTTTTTGCTATATTACCATGCCTTTTGGTCTTAAGAATGCTGGCGCCACATTCATGCACATGATTCAGAAGTTCCTGCTCACTCAAATCAGTCGGAATGTGGAAGCATACATGGATGACATCGTGGTCAAGTCACATAAAGGTTCCGACCTACTAACTGACCTGGCTGAAACCTTTACCAACTTAAGAAGATATGATATCAAGCTCAACCCGTCAAAGTGCACATTCGGATTCCCAGGGGAAAGTTACTCGATTTCCTCGTTTCCAAACAAGGGATCGATGCAAACCCGGAAAAGGTTGGAGCAATCATCCGAATGAAACGCCCTGTGCGTGTGCACGATGTCCAGAAGGTTACTGGTTGTTTGGCCACGTTGAGTCGGTTCATCTCTCGTCTCGATGTAGCGACCCGACCCGAATGGATCAAGTGCTCTGTGCTCAGGTGTCATCCCTGGATCAGTAATGCTGACACCACACAGTACATCGAAGGATTTATAACATTGTGGCAATCACACACTTATTACATCGTTGTCTCAAAAGAGAACTTATTACAATAAAATGGCTTAAGGCCATCTAGTGATGATAACAGCGGAAGACTTGGAAGATAAATGGGTCCATCAACTCCAACGGCATCACTGAGTATAGGGCAACGACCTAAAAGCACCTTACTCGTTGTCTGAAAAGTCCGCAACATGAGAAGTTGCAGCCCGAAAACGGGTCAGCACATGGAATATGCTGGCAATGTAACACATAGAGAGTAATGGAATGAAACAGCTATACTATATGCATATATGGCTGGTGGAAAGCTCTATGGTTACAGTTTTGCGTAAAGCCAATTTTTCCCTACTGCAAAGGAATAAATTTATTTAACTATCATGGTGGTTGTGAAACATTGAGAATGGTTGACAGCATTCTCAATCCCAATTAAGTGAACAGTTAAAACCCAACAACATTAATTAAAAGTAACATGTTTAGATTCACATGATATTCAAGTACTAGATACTCAAGTTGTCCATAACCGGGGACACGGCTAATCATGATTAGTTTGTACACTCTGCAGAGGTTTGCGCACTTTTCCCCACAAGACTCGATCGCCTCCGTTTGGTTTCTCGCACTACATGGTGTTTGAGAAACGGATGACCGAGACACAGTCTTTCAGAAGCGCTAGCACCTTACATGTGGGTAGACCGGTACACCTACTTCCCCTACATCTGCTAGTCTACCTGTAAGAGTTCACACGACTTAGTCAACTATGCCAGAGCCCATAATGGCTTGTGGCTGCACACGTAAGTTTCTAGTTTGAAAGATCTTATGATCCCTTTGAGCCTGGGTGGCGGTCCAAAATAAAACAGGCAAGTCCTGATAGACATCAGGTGCCTCAATCCACCCAGATGTGTGTTTAAGTTGCCACCTTAGATAAACCATTAAAATTATCAACTCACATCTGTCATGGATATCACTCACCCAATCCACGTCTACTAGCATAGCATGGCATAATAAGCAAACGTAGAAGTAACTCCCAAAGGTTTGATAATAAACAGGTAATAGGTACTACCTCATCTACTTCCCATCCCACAATTTAATTAGATCCTAATCATGCAATGTGTGAGGATTGATCTAATGCAATAAAACTGGGTTGTAGAAAAGGTATGATCAAAGTGTTACTTGCCTTGCTGATGATCCGCGAGACCTAGGGTTTCGAAGTAACAAGCGGCGCAATCCGGGTGATCTATCGCAGACAAACAACAAGCATACAATAAGAACTCATCTAATGCATAGGTAAAACTCGAACAAGAAAATGAACCAGAAAGTTCAACTTAAGAACTCCGGTTGCAAAGGAAGAAAGAACCGAACAGACGACGGAAAAACAAACGGCGGAAGAAAACAACTCGGTTCTAGCAAGTTGAAACAGGTCAAATTTTTATTGTGGCAAAAACTTGTTCAAGTTGATTAGACGGAACGGCGGTTTCGCAACGAAACTCCAGGCGCTTGAATCACCTGATTCCGATAAACGAGCAGAAAGAAAGACTAGAACGAAGATCGGATCTGAGATCACAATCGCGGAATAAATCCGACGAAAAGAAAGAGATGAACGGTTAAACGAACGGGCGTCGTTAACCGGGGAATAATCGGTGATCACGTTCGTTGAGACGAACGGTCCGAAAGAAGAACGAAAACCGATCTAGGGTTTTCGGAAAAGAAACTGAAACGAAAAACCGATCTAGAAACCGGAACGGTTTAGAAAAGAACCGGAAAGAAAACGAATCGGAAGAGAAGAAAAGAATCGGAACGGTTTAGAAGAAAAATGATCCGAGGAAAAGAGACGCCGGGAAACCTCCGGCGAGGTCTCCGGCGAGGGGCTCCAGCGAACGGCGGCGGCGATGCACAAGGGCGGCGGCGGCGTGGGCAAGGTGCGGCGGCGGCGGGTGAGGGGTGGCGCGGGGTGGGGCGGCTATGGCGGCGGCGGCGCAGCTAAGGCGGCGGCTTGGGGCGCGGGGTGGTGTGGGGTGCGGGGTTTGATTTGATGTGTTGGAGGGGGGGTGGGGGTATTTATATAGGTGAGGGGAGAGGAGACTTGGGGTAGGGGACAAGAAATAGACTAGGAATAGGAAAGCAAAAGAAAAAGAAACAAGGAGAGGGGAGGGGCTACGGTGGCCAGAGTCCTTTTAGGACTCGGCTACGAGCGAGAGAGGCGGCGGCCTCGCCTGGCGCCTGGCGCGCAGCGCTGCTGGGGGCGGTGGCTGGCTGGGCCTTTGGCCCGGCTGGCCTGCTCTCTTTTTTTAACTGGTTTCGCGCGCAGAAAAACACAGAAAAGAAAATCTAAACGAACTCCAAAAATTCTAAAGTAAATTTTCCCCGACTCCTAAAAATGAGCCGAACAAAATGAACTTTACTCCGGGCCTAAAATGCAATTTTCGAAAACGCGCATTTTCCCCTATCCAAATAAAAATGCAAATAAACTCCGACAAACAAAATTTGATCTATTTATTAAATCTTCATTTTTCCTCAATTTGGGAAAGTCATATTATTCCCTCTCTTATATTTTTTTGATATCGAAAAAATTATTGAAGATGAAATAAATAAATCAAATGATCCTCTTTTCAAAAATCGAGAAAACTCTCAAATATGAAAATAACGAAATCTCCAACTCTCTCTCCGGGGGTCCTTGAGTTGCGTGAAATTTCTAGGATCAACCAAAATGCAAGAAAATATGATATGCATGATGATCTATTGTATAACATTCCAAATTGCAAATTTGGGATGTTACAAACCTACCCCCCTTAAGATGAATCTCTCCCTTGAGATTCGGGTTGGCTAGAAAATAGGTGAGGGTGGTCCTTGAGCAAATCTTCTTCTCTTTCCCAGGTGGCTTCATCCTCTGAGTGGTGGTTCCACTGAACTTTGCAAAACTTGATAACCTTGCTACGGGTAACCCTGCTGGCATAATCGAGAATCTTGACTGGCTTCTCCTCATATGTTAGGTCATCCTTTAACTGAATCGCTTCAAGCGGTACTGTATCTCTTAGCGGTACCTCCGCCATTTCGGCATGACATTTCTTCAGCTGAGAAACATGGAATACATCATGAACTCCTGACAGTCCCTCTGGTAATTCCAACTTATAAGCGACTTCTCCCATACGTTGCAAGATCTTATACGATCCAACGAAACGCGGTGCTAACTTTCCCTTAACTCCAAAGAGCTTAATTCCTCGAAGTGGGGATACTCGGAGATAAACTCTGTCTCTGGTTTCGTAAACTGTCTCCTTGCGTTTAGAATCTGCGTAGCTCTTCTGCCTGGACTGGGCTACCTTGAGCCTATCGCGAATCAACTTAACTTTCCGTTCAGACTCCTTAATCAAATCTGGTCCAAAGAACTGACGGTCTCCAACTTCGTCCCATTACAACGGTGTCCTGCACCTCCTTCCGTACAAAACTCCACATACGGCAAGTTATCGTCCCAACTAGATCCATAATCTAGTGCACAAGCTCTCAGCATATCTTCCAAAATCTGATTGACTCTCTCGGTCTGTCCATCTGTCTGTGGATGAAAAGCTGTGCTGAACTCCAGTCTGGTTCCTAAAGTTTCATGCAACTGATTCCAAAACTTTGAGGTAAATTGGGTTCCTCTATCTGATACGATACTCCTCGGAACTCCATGCAAACAAATGATCCTAGTCATGTATATCTTTGCCAACTTAGCACTGGTGTAAGTGGTCTTAACTGGGATAAAATGTGCTACCTTTGTCAAACGATCAACTACTACCCATATCGAGTCATAGCCTACTTTCGTCCTGGGTAGTCCTGTGATAAAATCCATGCCTATCTTATCCCACTTCCATTCGGGTATCGGCAATGGTTGTAACAATCCTGCTGGCTTCTGATGCTCTGCCTTTACTCTCTGACATACATCACAAACTGCTACATATGCTACAATATCCTTCTTCATTCCGGTCCACCAGAATGTTTCCTTCAATCCAAATACATCTTGGTATTCCCTGGGTGAATCGAATACGGTGAATCATGTGCCTCTTGCAAAATCAACTTCCTGATCTCCGGGTCATTGGGCACATAAACACGGTCCTCAAACCATAAGGTATCGTGCTCATCCTCACGAAATCCCTTTGCTTTTCCTTTGCTCATTCTCTCTTTTATAGCGGCAATCTCTTTGTCCGTTTTCTGAGCTTCTCTGATTTTATCCATCAATGTTGACTGAATCTCCAATGCTGCTACATAGCCACTCAGAACTATTTCCAGACATAGCTCACGAAGGTTTTCTGCTAACTCTTTGGGTATTTCTCCTGTCATTAATGTATTGACATGGCTCTTACGGCTCAATGCGTCAGCTACTACATTAGCCTTCCGGGATGGTAATGCAATCTCATGTCATAATCCTTGATGAGCTCCAACCATCTCCTTTGTCTGAGGTTCAACTCCTTCTGAGTGAAAATGTACTTCAAACTCTTATGATCCGTGTACACCTCACAATGATTTCCAATGAGGAAATGTCTCCACGTCTTCAGTGCATGCACTACGGCTGCTAACTCCAAATCATGCGTGGCATAATTCAACTCATGAGGCTTCAGTGGTCGTGAAGCATACGAAACAACTCTTCCTTCCTGCATAAGCACTGCTCCAAGTCCTCGACGTGAAGCGTCGCAATACACCTCATAATCCTTGGTCTGATCTGGCAAAATCAATACTGGTGAGGTAACCAAGCGTTTCTTCAACTCCTGGAAACTGGACTCACACTCCTCAGTCCATTTGAACTTAGTATCCTTCTTCAACAATTCAGTCATAGGCTTTGCAATCTTTGAAAAGTTCTCAATGAATCTCCGGTAGTATCCTGCGAGTCCAAGAAAACTCCGGATCTCTCCAACTGTCGTTGGTGATTCCCATTCGGTTATGGTCTCAACCTTAGTGGGGTCAACTGCTATACCTTCTCCGGATATAACGTGTCCGAGGAATCCAACTTCCTTCAACCAAAACTCACATTTGCTAAATTTGGCGTATAACTGATGTTCCCTTAGTTTCTCCAAAACCAAACGCAAATGTTCCTTATGCTCCTCTTCATTCTTCGAATAAACCAGGATGTCATCAATGAACACTATGACGAACTTATCCAAAAACTCCATAAACACTTTGTTCATCAGGTTCATAAAATAGGCAGGTGCGTTAGTCAATCCAAATGACATAACAGTATACTCATACAGTCCATATCTTGTGGTGAATGCTGTCTTAGGTATGTCGTGCTCTCGAATCTTCAATTGATGGTACCCTGATCGCAAATCGATCTTGGAAAACACTTTAGCTCCTTGCAAACGATCAAACAGAGCATTAATCATTGGCAGTGGGTACTTATTCTTGATGGTTACCTCATTCAATCCCCGATAATCTACAACCATCCTTAATGATCCATCCTTCTTTTCCACTAGAAGTACGGGTGATCCCCAAGGCGAAGAACTTGGGCGAATATATCCCTTATCCAATAACTCCTTAATCTGATTCTTAATTTCTACCAAATCCTTAGCTGGCATCCGGTACGGTCGCTTCGATATTGGGCCTGTACCTGGCAATAACTCAATCAAGAACTCAATGTCTCTATCCGGTGGCATGCCTGGCAATTCCTCAGGAAATACATCAGGAAAATCCTTCACCACTGGTACTTCCTCTTGCACAACTCCTGTCAGGCAGTTTACTTGTGTCCTGTTTGGCACATGCCGGGATACATACTTAATCCTTCTTCCTTCTGGTGTGGTAAGCAAAATTGTCTTACTGGCCCAATCGATGTTTCATCCATACATCGACAGCCAATCCATACCAAGAATCACATCCAGACCTTGGGACTCCAGAATAATTAAATCCGTTGGGAAAACATGCCTTCCTATCTTGCGGAGCCAATCGTCTGCTACTATCGGCTCGGTGCTACTGGAAAACACCGGCGGATTCAGCCTAAGGAAACGGGCTAAGTGGTCAACAGGTGGTGGTGGTGGTGGGTTGTTGTTGTTGTTCTGTTGGTTCTGGACTAACATCTGCATCAATTGATTCTGCTGCTGGATCAACTGAGTGAGCTCAGGTGGAAATCCATTGTCACGTCTCGGAGGCATCTGAGGGTTTAGAAGAGACGATATTTAAGAATAGAGTGAGGTCTAAAGGGAAAACACTACCCATATGCACATGAGCAAAAGCACACAATTTCACTTCATTCAATCAAACAAGGGCTTACAGTCGGTCTAACTATCGCAAAAGTGCTCGAACTATTGTGTTTACATGGGGGAATACTACTACTATCTGGTGGTCATCTAGAAATTTGAATCGGTGGAAGACTCCATGATATCTGCTCCAGCTTCGTCTTCAAAGTCGGGTTCACTTGGATCCGAATCGGTGTCGTCGACGATGATGTAGTTGTCCGGACATGCGACGTACGCGTCTTCCTCCTGGGATGCTAACTTCCTCTTGAGTTCTTCAATCTCCTGCTTAAGATCGCCATTGTGTCTTGCTAGAGCTACTATCTCGTCCATGTAGTCCTTGCGTGTAGACTTCAGTTCTCCTTCTAGCTCAATGATCCTTGCCTTTGCATTCTTCAACTCTATCATATCATTGCACATCTAGTTCTCGTGGCGTCGAATGTGCTGGTTTAACTCCTGGATGAAAGATGCAATGGATCTATCCTTCTTGGTGCTGACTAACTCCCATTGTTCATCTCGGCGTCCGCAAATCTAGTAGATAGTGTCCTTGAGGTCTTCTTGATAAACTTCTCCAATGCGTCCTATGGTGATATGAGCTGCCATGCTCCTTCCCAGACTCCACGTTGGTGCATTGAAAACACTATCTATAGGCTTCATGATTGGTGCGAATGTCCTTCCCGGAACGTGAGCTTGAATCTTCCAGCGCTCCTCTTCAGGCAGAGTGGCGTTGAAGGTTCCCGTGAAGCTTGGTAATCCAATGTTCAGGTACTTGGTGACTTCCTTCAGGTGAAATCCAAATGGTGTGCCTTCATCCGGTTGGGCGTACTTAATCTTCGCGTTCGTCATCCTAATAGAGTAGAAAATATGAGGAGTTAGAAAATGAGAAGAGAGTGATGTTCTATGGCTTTAACTTAGTGGTCGTGTCCTACAGTCAGCGTGTGCTCTGATACCATTCTCTGTAGCCACCCGACCCGAATGGATCAAGTGCTCTGTGTTCAGGTGTCATCCCTGGATCAGTAATGCTGACACCACACAGTACATCGAAGGATTTATAGCAGAGTGGCAATCACACACTTATTACATCGTTGTCTCAAAAGAGAACTTATTACAATAAAATGGCTTAAGGCCATCTAGTGATGATAACAGCGGAAGACTTGGAAGATAAATGGGTCCATCAACTCCAACGGCATCATTGAGTATAGGGCCACGACCTAAAAGCACCTTACTCGTTGTCTGAAAAGTCTGCAACATGAGAAGTTGCAGCCCGAAAATGGGTCAGCACATGGAATATGCTGGCAATGTAACACATATAGAGTAATGGAATGAAACAGCTATACTATATGCATATATGGCTGGTGGAAAGCTTTATGGTTACAGTTTTGCGTAAAGCCAATTTTACCCTACTGCAAAGGAATAAATTTATTTAACTATCATGGTGGTTGTGAAACATTGAGAATGGTTGACAGCATTCTCAATCCCAATTAAGTGAACAGTTAAAACCCAACAACATTAATTAAAAGTAACATGTTGAGATTCACATGATATTCAAGTACTAGATACTCAAGTTGTCCATAACCGGGGACACGGCTAATCATGATTAGTTTGTACACTCTGCAGAGGTTTGCGCACTTTTCCCCACAAGACTCGATCCCCTCCGTTTGGTTTCTCGCACTACATGGTGTTTGAGAAACGGATGACCGAGACACAGTCTTTCGGTACAGAGAGCTTAACCTGAAATTCGGTCGGACATGAGACATGTCCCTGGCTCGGATGATGGAAATATCCACTCGGTATGCTAACGGCGAGGAAGAAGACCGAATCCATAATGGCAAGAACAAACCAGTATCCCAGGACACCGGAGGAGGAAATTCCAGTTGGAAGCAAAAGCGCAAAGCCGAGCCCGCAGGTCCTGGTGAGGCCGCAGTTGTGAACCACAGGAAATTTAAAGGAAAGCCTAACTGCCTAAGGGGCCATGGATCCCCAAGAAAGTGAAAGATCAAGCAGGAAATGATGTGCTTGATTTCCGTGTCACATACACACCAAGAAAGATGAAGAGGAAAACCTGATTTACCCCAAGCATACCACTCGACAATGTCGACTTCTAATTCAGAGCTTCCGAGAGGGTCAACCCAGTGAAAAGGAAAAGGAATCTGGTAAGGATGAGGACAAGGAGGAGGATGATGGTTACCCCAATGTCAATGCCACTTTAGTGATTTTTGCTGACATCAAGAGCAAAAGTCGACTGAAAGTTATCAACAGAGAAGTAAACATGGTTGCTCCGGCAACGACGACGTATCTAAAGTGGTCAAAAACTCCCATTACATTCGACCAGTACGATCACCCAGCGCATGTTGTTACCCCTGGGAGGCAAGCTTTGGTGGTCGACCCAGTCGTTGGGGGCACCCGACTGACCAAGGTTCTGATGGATGGTGGCAGTGGCTTGAACATTCTGTACGCTGAGACCCTCCGAGGGATGGGCATTCCGATGTCCAAGCTCAGTGAAAGCAACATGAGATTCCATGAAGTCATCCCAGGAAACAAAGCCAATTCACTTGTCCAGATCACTCTTGATGTGGTTTTCGGTGATTCAAAGAATTACCATGAGGAAAAGTTGACTTTTGAGGTGGTGGATTTCCACAGTGCCTATCATGCTATTCTGGGCAGAACTGTGTATGCTCGTTTTATGGCTCGACATGTTACGTGTATCTCAACTTGAAAATGCCTGGCCCCGGGGACGTGATCACGGTCATAGGAAACCGGCAAAGGGCTGAAGAGTGCCTCTAGAAGGGCTCGAAGATTGCCGATGAGAAGATGGTCGTTGTGGAAATGGAAGAGTATCAGAAAAATGCAGATCTGAGTGATTTGTTGCGATCTAAGAAGCCTGCTTCAGAGTCCACATTTCGGTCGTCTCGTGAGACAAAACCTATCCATGTTCACCCGACCAACCCCAATGCCGCTCCGACCCACATCTCAACGACACTCGATAGCAAATAGGAAGAAACACTCATCCAGTTCCTCCATGAGAACTGGGACATCTTTGCATGGAAACCATATGACATGTTGGGTGTGCCGAGGGGACTGGCCGAGCACCATTTGCGCGTCAACCCAAAAGTGAAACCTGTCAAAGAGCATCTTCGTTGGTCCGCCATGGAGAAGAGGAAGGACATTGGCGAAGAAGTGGCTCGGCTTCTGGCGGCTGAGTTCATCCATGAGATATACCACTCCAAGTGGCTCGCCAATGTTGTTATGGTCCCTAAGAAAGATGATTCACTTTGTATGTGCATTGATTTCAAGCACATCAATCGAGCCTGCATGAAAGATCATTTCCCTCTCCCCGCATCGACCAGATTGTCGACTTGACTGCGGGGTGTGAGCACTTGTCCTTTTTGGATGCATATTCTGGGTACCATCAGATCCGACTGTATGGGCCCGACGAAATAAAAACAGCCTTCATCACCCCATTCGGGTGTTTTTGCTATATTACCATGCCTTTTGGTCTTAAGAATGCTGGCGCCACATTCATGCACATGATTCAGAAGTTCCTGCTCACTCAAATCAGTCGGAATGTGGAAGCATACATGGATGACATCGTGGTCAAGTCACATAAAGGTTCCGACTTACTAACTGACCTGGCTGAAACCTTTACCAACTTAAGAAGATATGATATCAAGCTCAACCCGTCAAAGTGCACATTCGGATTCCCAGGGGAAAGTTACTCGATTTCCTCGTTTCCAAACAAGGGATCGACGCAAACCCGGAAAAGGTTGGAGCAATCATCCGAATGAAACGCCCTGTGCGTGTGCACGATGTCCAGAAGCTTACTGGTTGTTTGGCCAGTTGAGTCGGTTCATCTCTCGTCTCGATGTAGCGACCCGACCTGAATGGATCAAGTGCTCTGTGCTCAGGTGTCATCCCTGGATCAGTAATGCTGACACCACACAGTACATCGAAGGATTTATAGCAGATTGGCAATCACACACTTATTACATTGTTGTCTCAAAAGAGAACTTATTACAATAAAATGGCTTAAGGCCATCTAGTGATGATAACAGCGGAAGACTTGGAAGATAAATGGGTCCATCAACTCCAACGGCATCACTGAGTATAGGGCCACGACCTAAAAGCACCTTACTCGTTGTCTGAAAAGTCTGCAACATGAGAAGTTGCAGCCCGAAAACGGGTCAGCACATGGAATATGCTGGCAATGTAACACATAGAGAGTAATGGAATGAAACAGCTATACTATATGCATATATGGCTGGTGGAAAGCTCTATGGTTACAGTTTTGCGTAAAGCCAAATTTTTCCCTAATGCAAAGGAATAAATTTATTTAACTATCATGGTGGTTGTGAAACATTGAGAATGGTTGACAGCATTCTCAATCCCAATTAAGTGAACAGTTAAAACCCAACAACATTAATTAAAAGTAACATGTTGAGATTCACATGATATTCAAGTACTAGATACTCAAGTTGTCCATAACCGGGGACACGGCTAATCATGATTAGTTTGTACACTCTGCAGAGGTTTGCGCACTTTTCCCCACAAGACTCGATCGCCTCCGTTTGGTTTCTCGCACTACATGGTGTTTGAGAAACGGATGACCGAGACACAGTCTTTCAGAAGCGCTAGCACCTTACATGTGGGTAGACCGGTACACCTACTTCCCCTACATCTGCTAGTCTACCCGTAAGAGTTCGCACGACTTAGTCAACTACGCCAGAGCCCATAATGGCTTGTGGCTGCACACGTAAGTTTCTAGTTTGAAAGATCTTATGATCCCTTTGAGCCTGGGTGGCGGTCCAAAATAAAACAGGCAAGTCCTGATAGACATCAGGTGCCTCAATCCACCCAGATGTGTGTTTAAGTTTCCACCTTAGATAAACCATTAAAATTATCAACTCACATCTGTCATGGATATCACTCACCCAATCCATGTCTACTAGCATAGCATGGCATAATAAGCAAACGTAGAAGTAACTCCCAAAGGTTTGATAATAAACAGGTAATAGGTACTACCTCATCTACTTCCCATCCCACAATTTAATTAGATCCTAATCATGCAACGTGTGAGGATTGATTTAATGCAATAAAACTGGGTTGTAGAAAAGGTATGATCAAAGTGTTACTTGCCTTGCTGATGATCCGCGAGACCTAGGGTTTCGAAGTAACAAGCGGCGCAATCCGGGTGATCTATCGCAGACAAACAACAAGCATACAATAAGAACTCATCTAATGCACAGGTAAAACTCGAACAAGAAAACGAACCAGAAAGTTCAACTTAAGAACTCCGGTTGCAAAGGAAGAAAGAACCGAACAGACGACGGAAAAACAAACGGCGGAAGAAAACAACTCGGTTCTAGCAAGTTGAAACTAGGTCAAATTTTTATTGTGGCAAAAACTTGTTCAAGTTGATTAGACGGAACGGCGGTTTCGCAACGAAACTCCAGGCGCTTGAATCACCTGATTCCGATAAACGAGCGGAAAGAAAGACTAGAACGAAGATCGGATCTGAGATCACAATCGCGGAATAAATCCGACGAAAAGAAAGAGATGAACGGTTAAACGAACGGGCGTCGTTAACCGGGGAATAATCGGTGATCACGTTCGTTGAGACGAACGGTCCGAAAGAAGAACGAAAACCGATCTAGGGTTTTCGGAAAAGAAACCAAAACGAAAAACCGATCTAGAAACCGGAACGGTTTAGAAAAGAACCGGAAAGAAAACAAATCGGAAGAGAAGAAAAGAATCGGAACGGTTTAGAATAAAGATGATCCGAGGAAAAGAGACGCGGGGCAACCTCCGGCGAGGTCTCCGGTGAGGGGCTCCGGCGAACGGCGGCGGCGATGCACAAGGGCAGCGGCGTGGGCAAGGTGTGGCGGCGGCAGGTGAGGGGTGGCGCGGGGTGGGGCAGCTATGGCGGCGGCGGCGCAGCTAAGGCGGCGGCTTGGGGCGCGGGGTGGTGTGGGGCGCGGGGTTTGATTTGATGTGTTGGAGGAGGGATGTGGGGGTATTTATATAGGTGAGGGGAGAGGAGACTTGGGGTAGGGGACAAGAAATAGACTAGGAATAGGAAAGCAAAAGAAAAAGAAACAAGGAAAGGGGAGGGGCTACGGTGGCCAGAGTCCTTTTAGGACTCGGCTACGAGCGAGAGAGGCGGTGGCCTCGCCTGGCGCCTGGCGCGCAGCGCTGCTGGGGGCGGCGGCTGGCTGGGCCTTTGGCCCGGTTGGCCTGCTCTCTTTTTTTTAACTGGTTTCGCGCGCAGAAAAACACAGAAAAGAAAATCTAAACGAACTCCAAAAATTCTAAAGTAAATTTTCCCCGACTCCTAAAAATGAGCCGAACAAAATGAACTTTACTCCGGGCCTAAAATGCAATTTTCGAAAACGCGCATTTTTCCCTATCCAAATAAAAATGCAAATAAACTCCGACAAACAAAATTTGATCTATTTATTAAATCTTCATTTTTCCTCAATTTGGGAAAGTCATATTATTCCCTCTCTTATATTTTTTTGATATCAGAAAAATTATTGAAGATGAAATAAATAAATCAAATGATCCTCTTTTCAAAATTCGAGAAAACTCTCAAATATGAAAGTAACGAAATCTCCAACTCTCTCTCCGGGGGTCCTTGAGTTGCGTGAAATTTCTAGGATCAACCAAAATGCAAGAAAATATGATATGCATGATGATCTATTGTATAACATTCCAAATTGCAAATTTGGGATGTTACACTCGATGAAAAGGCATGACCTCTTTACCGACTAACGAAGAAGTCTGACAAGTTTGAGTGGACTCCTGAAGCCGAAGCAACGTTTGTAGATCTCAAAGCCCTGCTTTCCACCGAATCGGTGCTTGCTGCCCCAATCAGCAGGGAGCCTCTACTGCTGTATATTGCAGCCATTGGACAAGTTGTCAGCTCAGTGCTCATGGTTGAGCGGGAAGAAGAAGGCAAAGCCTACAAGGTTCAATGCCCAGTGTACTATATTTCTGAATTCTTGACTCCGTCCAAGTAGAGATGTCTGCATTATCAGAAGCTTGTCTATGGAATTTACTTGACTACGAAGAAAGTTGCACACTATTTCTCAGACCACTCAGTTTCAGTTGTCACTGATGCTCCATTATCAGAAATTCTGAACAATCGGGATGCAACTAGTCGAGTGGCCAAATGGGAGATTGAACTCCTTCCATTGGATATCAAGTTCGAGGCAAAGAAGGCAATCAAGTCTCAAGCAATAGCAGATTTCCTCGCTGAGTGGATTGCACAGCAGCAACCGACTCAGATTCACTCGGAGCACTGGACTATGTTCTTTAATGGATCCAAGATGTTGAATGGTTCTGGTGCTGGTGTGGTCCTAGTATCCCCAAGAGGCGATAAGCTCAGCTATGTCCTCCAGATTCACTTTGATTCTTCAAACAACGAAGCCGAGTATGAGGCACTTTTGTATGGGTTGCGTATGGCTATCTCACTCAGCGTCCGTCCCCTGATGGTCTACGGTGACTCGGACTTGGTGGTTAATCAAGTGATGAAGGTGAAGGAAATATGCCCTAGAGGCAATAATAAAGTTATTATTTATTTCCTTATATCATGATAAATGTTTATTATTCATGCTAGAATTGTATTAACCGGAAACATAATACATGTGTGAATACATAGACAAACAAAGTGTCACTAGTATGCCTCTACTTGACTAGCTCGTTAATCTAAGATGGTTATGTTTCCTAACCATGAACAAGGAGTTGTTATTTGATTAACGGGATCACATCATTAAGTGAATGATCTGATTGACATGACCCATTCCATTAGCTTAGCACCCAATCGTTTAGTATGTTGCTATTGCTTTCTTCATGACTTATACATGTTCCTATGACTATGAGATTATGCAACTCCCGTTTACTAGAGGAACACTTTGTGTGCTACCAAACGTCACAACATAACTGGGTGATTATAAAGGAGCTCTACAGGTGTCTCCAAAGGTACATGTTGGGTTGGCGTATTTCAAGATTAGGACTTGTCACTCCGATTGTCGGAGAGGTATCTCTGGGCCCTCTCGGTAACGCACATCACTTAAGCCTTGCAAGCATTGCAACTAATGAGTTAGTTGCGGGATGATGTATTACAGAACGAGTAAAGAGACTTGCCGGTAACGAGATTGAACTAGGTATTGAGATACCGACGATCGAATCTCGGGTAAGTAACACACCGATGACAAAGGGAACAACGTATGTTGTTATGCGGTCTAACTGATAAAGATCTTCGTAGAATATGTAGGAGCCAATATGGGCATCCAGGTCCCGCTATTGGTTATTGACCGGAGACATGTCTCGGTCATGTCTACATTGTTCTCGAACCCGTAGGGTCCGCACGCTTAAGGTTACGATGACAGTTATATTATGAGTTTATGCATTTTGATGTACCGAAGGTTGTTCGGAGTCCCGGATGTGATCACAGACATGACGAGGAGTCTCGAAATGGTCGAGACATAAAGATTGATATATTGGAAGCCTATGTTTGGTTATCGGAAGTGTTCCGGGTGAAATCGGGATTTTACCGGAGTACCGGGAGGTTACCGGAACCCCCCGGGAGCTAGATGGGCCTTAGTGGGCCTTAGTGGAAAAGAGAAGGGGCAGCCCAAGATGGGCCGCGCGCCCCTCCCCTCCCTTGGTCTGAATAGGACAAGGAGAGGGGGCCGGCCCCCCTCTCTCTTTTCCCCCCTTCGCGAATCCTATTCCAACTAGGTTTGCGGGGGGGGGGGGAATCCTACTCCCAGAGGGAGTAGGACTCCTCCTGGCGCGCCTCTCCTAGGCCGGCCGCAACCCCCCCCCCTTGATCCTTTATATACGGAGGCAGGGGAACCCCAGAGACACACAAGTTGATCCACGTGATCATATTCTTAGCCGTGTGCGGTGCCCCCTTCCACCATAGTCCTCGATAATATTGTAGCGGTGCTTAGGCGAAGCCCTACGACAGTAGTACATCAAGATCGTCACCACGCCGTCGTGCTGACGGAACTCTTCCCCGACACTTTGCTGGATTGGAGTCCGGGGATCGTCATCAAGCTGAACGTGTGCTAGAACTCGGAGGTGCCGTAGTTTCGGTGCTTGATCGGTCGGGCCGTGGAGACGTACGACTACATCAACCAAACGCTTCCGTTGTCGATCTACAAGGTACATAGATCACACTCTCCCCTTGTTGCTATGCATCACCATGATCTTGCGTGTGCGTAGGAATTTTTTTGAACATACTACGTTCCCCAACAGTGGCATCCAAGCCTAGGTTTTTTATGTTGATGTTATATGCACGAGTAGAACACAAGTGAGTTGTGGGCGATATAAGTCATACTGCTTACCAGCATGTCATACTTTGGTTCGACGGTATTGTTGGACGAAGCGGCCCAGACCGACATTACGTGTACGCTTACGCGAGACCGGTTCTCCCGACATGCTCTGCACATAGGTGGCTTGCGGGTGACAGTTTCTCCAACTTTAGTTGAACCAAGTGTGGCTACGCCCGGTCCTTGCGAAGGTTAAAACAACACCAACTTGACAAACTATCGTTGTGGTTTTGATGCGGAGGTAAGATTGGTTCTTGCTTAAGCCCGTAGCAGCCACGTAAAACTTGCAACAACAAAGTAGAGGACGTCTAACTTGTTTTTGCAGGGCATGTTGTGATGTGATATGGTCAAGACATGATGCTAAATTTTATTGTATGAGATGATCATGTTTTGTAACCGAGTTATCGGCAACTGGCAGGAGCCATATGGTTGTCGCTTTATTGTATGCAATGCAATCGCGCTGTAATGCTTTACTTTATCACTAAGCGGTAGCGATAGTCGTGGAAGCACAAGCTTGGAGAGACTACAACGATGCTATGATGGAGATCAAGGTGTCGCGCCGGTGACGATGGTGATCACGACGGTGCTTCGGAGATGGAGATCACAAGCACAAGATGATGATGGCCATATCATATCACTTATATTGATTGCATGTGATGTTTATCTTTTATGCATCTTATCTTGCTTTGATTGACGGTAGCATTATAAGATGATCTCTCACTAATTATCAAGAAGTGTTCTCCCTGAGTATGCACCATTGCGAAAGTTCTTCGTGCTGAGACACCACGTGATGATCGGGTGTGGTAGGCTCTACGTTCAAATACAACGGGTGCAAAACAGTTGCACACGCGGAATACTCAGGTTATACTTGACGAGCCAAGCATATACAGATATGGCCTCGGAACACGGAGACCGAAAGGTCGAGCGTGAATCATATAGTAGATTTGATCAACATAGTGATGTTCACCAATGAAACTACTCCATCTCACGTGATGATCGGACATGGTTTAGTTGATTTGGATCACGTAATCACTTAGAGGATTAGAGGGATGTCTATCTAAGTGGGAGTTCTTTAAGTAAATTAAGTGAACTTAAATTTATCATGAAACTTAGTACCTGATAAGTATCTTGCTTGTTTATGCTTGATTGTAGATAGATGGCTCGTGTTGTTGTTCCATTGAATTTTAATGCGTTCCTTGAGAAAGCAAAGTTGAAAGATGATGGTAGCAATTACACGGACTGGGTCCGTAACTTGAGGATTATCCTCATTGCTGCACAGAAGAATTACATCCTGGAAGCACCGCTGGGTGCCAGGCCTGCTGCTGGAGCAACGCCGGATGTTATGAACGTCTGGTAGAGCAAAGCTGATGACTACTCAATAGTTCAGTGTGCCATGCTTTACGGCTTAGAATCGGGACTTCAACGACGTTTTGAACGTCATGGAGCATATGAGATGTTCCAGGAGTTGAAGTTAATATTTCAAGCAAATGCCCGGATTGAGAGATATGAAGTTTCAATAAGTTCTATAGCTGTAAGATGGAGGAGAACAGTTCTGTCAGTGAGCATATACTCAAAATGTCTGGGTATAATAATCACTTGATTCAATTGGGAGTTAATCTTCCAGATGATTGTGTCATTGACAGAATTCTCCAATCACTACCACTAAGCTACAAGAGCTTCGTGATGAACTATAATATGCAAGGGATGAATAAGGCTATTCCCAAGCTCTTCGCGATGCTGAAAGCTGCGGAGGTGGAAATCAAGAAGGAGCATCAAGTGTTGATGGTCAACAAGACCACTAGTTTCAAGAAAAAGGGCAAAGGGAAGAAGAAGGGGAACTTCAAAAAGAACGGCAAGCAAGTTGCTGCTCAAGAGAAGAAACCCAAACCTGGACCTAAGCCTGAAACTGAGTGCTTCTATTGCAAGCAGACTGGTCACTGGAAGCGGAACTGCCCCAAGTATTTGGGGGATAAGAAGGATGGCAAGGTGAACAAAGGTATATGTGATATACATGTTATTGATGTGTACCTTACTAATGCTCGCAGTAGCACCTAGGTATTTGATACTGGTTCTGTTGCTAATATTTGCAACTCGAAACAGGGACTACGGATTAAGCGAAGATTGGCTAAGGACGAGGTGACGATGCGCATGGGAAACGGTTCCAAAGTCGATGTGATCGCAGTCGGCACGCTACCTCTACATCTACCTTCGGGATTAATATTAGACCTAAATAATTGTTATTTGGTGCCAGCGTTAAGCATGAACATTATATCTGGATCTTGTTTGATGCGAGACGGTTATTCATTTAAATCAGAGAATAATGGTTGTTCTATTTATATGAGTAATATCTTTTATGGTCATGCACCCTTGAAGAGTGGTCTATTCTTATTGAATCTCGATAGTAGTAACACACATATTCATAATGTTGAAGCCAAAAGATGCAAAGTTGATAATGATAGTGCAACCTATTTGTGGCACTGCCGTTTAGGTCATATCGGTGTAAAGCGCATGAAGAAACTCCATACTGATGAACTTTTGGAACCACTTGATTATGAATCACTTGGTACTTGCGAACCATGCCTCATGGGCAAGATGACTAAAACACCGTTCTCCGGTACTATGGAGAGAGCAAAAGATTTGTTGGAAATCATACATACAGATGTATGTGGTCTGATGAATATTGAGGCTCGTGGCGGATATCGTTATTTTCTCACCTTCACAGATGACTTAAGAAGATATGGGTATATCTACTTAATGAAACACAAGTTTGAAACATTTGAAAAGTTCAAAGAATTTCAGAGTGAAGTAGAAAATCATTGTAACAAGAAAATAAAATTCCTACGATCTGATCGTGGAGGAGAATATTTGAGTTACGAGTTTGGTGTACATTTGAAAAATTGTGGAATAGTTTCGCAACTCACGCCACCCAGAACACCACAGCGTAATGGTGTGTCCGAACGTCGTAATCGTACTTTACTAGATATGGTGCGATCTATGATGTCTCTTACTAATTTGCCGCTATTGTTTTGGGGATACGCTCTAGAGACGGCCGCATTCACGTTAAATAGGGCACCATCAAAATCCGTTGAGACGACGCCTTATGAACTGTGGTTTGGCAAGAAACCAAAGTTGTCGTTTTTGAAAGTTTGGGGCTGCGATGCTTATGTGAAAAAGCTTCATCCTGATAAGCTCGAACCCAAATCGGAGAAATGTGTCTTCATAGGATATCCAAAGGAGACTCTTGGATACACCTCCTATCATAGATCCGAAGGCAAGACTTTTGTTGCTAATTTTGGAAACTTTCTAGAGAAGGAGTTTCTCTCGAAAGAAGTGAGTGGGAGGAAAGTAGAACTTGACGAGGTAACTGTACCTGCTCCCTTATTGGAAAGTAGTACATCACAGAAAACTGTTTCTGTGACACCTACACCAGTTAGTGAGGAAGCTAATGATAATGATCATGAAACTTCAGAACAAGATACTACTAAACCTCGTAGGTCAACCAGAGTAAGATCCGCGCCAGAGTGGTATGGTAATCCTGTTCTGCAAGTCATGCTACTAGATCATGATGAGCCTACGAACTATGAAGAAGCGATGGTGAGCCCAGATTCCGCAAAATGGCTTGAAGCCATGAAATCTGAGATGGGATCCTTGTATGAGAACAAAGTGTGGACTTTGGTTGACTTGCCCGATGATCGGCAAGCAATTGAGAATAAATGGATCTTCAAGAAGAAGACTGACGATGACGGTAATATTACTGTCTACAAAGCTCGACTTATCGCAAAAAGGTTTTCGGCAAGTTCAAGGTATTGACTACGATGAGACCTTCTCACCCGTAGCGATGCTTAAGTCTGTCCGAATCATGTTAGCAATTGCCGCATTTTATGATTATGAAACTTGGTAGATGGATGTCAAAACTGCATTCCTGAATGGATTTCTGGAAGAAGAGTTGTATATGATGCAACCAGAAGGTTTTGTCGATCCAAAGGGAGCTAACAAAGTGTGCAAGCTCCAGCGATCCATTTATGGACTGGTGCAAGCCTCTCGGAGTTGGAATAAACGCTTTGATAGTGTGATCAAAGCATTTGGTGTTATACAGACTTTTGGAGAAGCCTGTATTTACAAGAAAGTGAGTGGGAGCTCTATAGCATTTCTGATATTATATGTAGATGACATATTACTAATTGGAAATAATATAGAATTTCTGGATAGCATAAAGGGATACTTGAATAAGAGTTTTTCAATGAAAGACCTCGGTGAAGCTGCTTACATATTAGGCATTAAGATCTATAGAGATAGATCAAGACGCTTAATTGGACTTTCACAAAGCACATACCTTGACAAAGTTTTGAAGAAGTTCAAAATGGATCAAGCAAAGAAAGGGTTCTTGCCTGTGTTACAAGGTGTGAAGTTGAGTAAGACTCAATGCCCGACCACTGCAGAAGATAGAGAGAAGATGAAAAATGTTCCCTATGCTTCAGCCATAGGTTCTATCATGTATGAAATGTTGTGTACCAGACCTGATGTGTGCCTTGCTATAAGTCAAGCAGGGAGGTACGAAAGTAATCCAGGAGTGGATCACTGGACAGCGGTCAAGAACATCCTGAAGTACCTAAAAAGGACTAAGGATATGTTTCTCGTATATGGAGGTGACAAAGAGCTCATCGTAAACGGTTACGTTGATGCAAGCTTTGACACTGATCCGGACGATTCTAAATCGCAAACCGGATACGTGTTTACATTAAACGGTGGAGCTGTCAGTTGGTGCAGTTCTAAACAAAGCGTCATGGTGGGATCTACGTGTGAAGCGGAATACATAGATGCTTCGGAAGCAGCAAATGAAGGAGTCTGGATGAAGGAGTTCATATCCGATCTAGGTGTCATACCTAGTGCATCGGGTCCAATGAAAATCTTTTGTGACAATACTGGTGCAATTGCCTTGGCAAAGGAATCCAGATTTCACAAGAGAACCAAGCACATCAAGAGACGCTTCAATTCCATCCGGGATCTAGTCCAGGTGGGAGACATAGAGATTTGCAAGATACATACGGATTTGAATGTTGCAGACCCATTGACTAAGCCTCTTCCACGAGCAAAACATGATCAGCACCAAGGCTCCATGGGTGTTAGAATCATTACTGTGTAATCTAGATTATTGACTCTAGTGCAAGTGGGAGACTGAAGGAAATATGCCCTAGAGGCAATAATAAAGTTATTATTTATTTCCTTATATCATGATAAATGTTTATTATTCATGCTAGAATTGTATTAACCGGAAACATAATACATGTGTGAATACATAGACAAACAGAGTGTCACTAGTATGCCTCTACTTGACTAGCTCGTTAATCTAAGATGGTTATGTTTCCTAACCATGAACAAGGAGTTGTTATTTGATTAACGGGATCACATCATTAAGTGAATGATCTGATTGACATGACCCATTCCATTAGCTTAGCACCCAATCGTTTAGTATGTTGCTATTGCTTTCTTCATGACTTATACATGTTCCTATGACTATGAGATTATGCAACTCCCGTTTACCAGAGGAACACTTTGTGTGCTACCAAACGTCACAACGCTGGGTGATTATAAAGGAGCTCTACAGGTGTCTCCAAAGGTACATGTTGGGTTGGCGTATTTCGAGATTAGGATTTGTCACTCCGATTGTCGGAGAGGTATCTCTGGGCCCTCTCGGTAATGCACATCACTTAAGCCTTGCAAGCATTGCAACTAATGAGTTAGTTGCGGGATGATGTATTACAGAACGAGTAAAGAGACTTGCCGGTAACGAGATTGAACTAGGTATTGAGATACCGACGATCGAATCTCGGGTAAGTAACATACCGATGACAAAGGGAACAATGTATGTTGTTATGCGGTCTGACCGATAAAGATCTTCGTAGAATATGTAGGAGCCAATATGGGCATCTAGGTCCCGCTATTGGTTATTTACCGGAGACATGTCTCGGTCATGTCTACATTGTTCTCGAACCCGTAGGGTCCGCACGCTTAAGGTTACGATGACAGTTATATTATGAGTTTATGCATTTTGATGTACCGAAGGTTGTTCGGAGTCCCGGATGTGATCACAGACATGACGAGGAGTCTCGAAATGGTCGAGACATAAAGATTGATATATTGGAAGCCTATGTTTGGATATCGGAAGTGTTCCGGGTGAAATCGGGATTTTACCGGAGTACCGGGAGGTTACCGGAACCCCCCGGGAGCTAGATGGGCCTTAGTGGGCCTTAGTGGAAAAGAGAAGGGGCAGCCCAAGATGGGCCGCGCGCCCCTCCCCTCCCTTGGTCCGAATAGGACAAGGAGAGGGGGCCGGCCCCCCTCTCTCTTTTCCCCCCTCCGCGAATCCTATTCCAACTAGGATTGGGGGGGGGGGGTCCTACTCCCAGAGGGAGTAGGACTCCTCCTGGCGCGCCTCTCCTAGGCCGGCCGCAACCCCCCCCCCTTGATCCTTTATATACGGAGGCAGGGGAACCCCAGAGACACACAAGTTGATCCACGTGATCATATTCTTAGTCGTGTGCGGTGCCCCCTTCCACCATAGTCCTCGATAATATTGTAGCGGTGCTTAGGCGAAGCCCTGCGACAGTAGTACATCAAGATCGTCACCACGCCGTCGTGCTGATGGAACTCTTCCCCGACACTTTGCTGGATCGGAGTCCGTGGATCGTCATCAAGCTGAACATGTGCTAGAACTCGGAGGTGTCGTAGTTTCGGTGCTTGATCGGTCGGGCCGTGGAGATGTACGACTACATCAACCAAACGCTTCCGTTGTCGATCTACAAGGTACGTAGATCACACTCTCCCCTCGTTGCTATGCATCACCATGATCTTGCGTGTGTGTAGGAATTTTTTTGAAATTACTACGTTCCCCAACAGAAGGAATGGGATATCAGGATCCCGGCTATGACTGGTTATTGCAACGCAGTAAGAAAGCCGGAGAAGAGGTTTAAAGGATTGGAGCTCCACCACATATCTCGGATCAAGAATCAAGCTGCTGATGATCTGGCGAAGTTAGGATCCACTCGGAAACGTATCCCCGGTAATGTGTTCTTGGAGCATCTCCATACCCCGTATGTTCAAGAAGATCCCTTTATGGAAGAGCCCCCACAACCAATAAGTTCAAACAATCCTACTAAAATTGAAGTCCCAGCTATAGTCGACCTGATCATGGAAATTTTGGTAATCACCCCCGACTGGACGGTACCATTGCTACCTCTTGAGCATGCGTTGGTTTTCCCTTGAAGAGGAAAGGGTGATGCAACAAAGTAGTGTAAGTATTTCCCTTGGTTTTCGAGAACCAGGGTATCAATCCAGTAGGAGACTACACGCAAGTCACCTAGTACCTGCACAAACAAACAAGGACCTCGCAACCAACGCGATAAAGGGGTTGTCAATCCCTTCACAGTCACTTACAAAGTGAGATCTGGTAGAGATAATAAGATAAATATTTTTGGTATTTTTGTGGTATAGATTGCAAAATAAAGATTGCAAAATAAATAGTAAACTAGAATTGTAGATTGGAAACTTATATGATGTAAAGTAGACCCGGGGGCCATAGGTTTCACTAGTGGCTTCCCTCAAGATAGCATGTATTCCGGTGGGTGAACAAATTACTGCCGAGCAATTGATAGTAAAGCGCATAGTTATGATGATATCTAAGGCAATGATCATGAATATAGGCATCACGTCCGTGACAAGTAGACCAAAACAATTCTGCATCTACTACTATTACTCCACACATCGACCCGCTATCCAGCATGCATCTAGAGTATTAAGTTCATAAGAACGGAGTAACGCATTAGGCAAGATGACATGATGTAGAGGGATAAACTCAAGCAATATGATATAAAACCCATCTTTTTATCCTCGATGGCAACAATAGAATACGTGTCGTTTCCCTTTCTGTCACTGCGATCGAGCACCACAAGATTGAACCCAAAGCTAAGCACTTCTCCCATTGCAAGAAAGATCAATCTAGTAGGCCAAACTAAACCGATAATTCGAAGAGACTTGCAAAGATATAAAATCATGCATATAAGAATTCAGAGAAGAATCAAATAATATTCATAGATAATCAAGTTCATAAACCCACAATTCATTGGATCTCGGTAAACACACCACAAAAAGAGTTACATCAAATAGATCTCCAAGAAGATCGAGGAGAACTTTGTAGTGAGATCCAAAGAGAGAGAAGAAGCCATCTAGCTAATAACTATGGACCCAAAGGTCTGTGGTAAACTACACACACATCATCGGAGAGGTTATGGTGTTGATTTAGAAGCCCTGCGTGATCGAATCCCCCTCCGACAGATCACCGGAAAAGGCCCCAAGATGGGATCTCACGGGTACAGAAGGTTGCGGCGGTGGAAAAGGTGTTCCGTGGCTCTCCCCGAAGGTTTCAGGGTATGAGAGTATATATAGGCGAAAGAAGTAGGTCTGTGGAGCTGAGAGGGGCCCACGAGGGTGGGGGGCGCGCCGCCTTACCTCGTGGCCGCCTCGCTGCTTCCTTGACGTCAACTCCAAGTCTCTTGGATCACATTTGTTCCAAAATCGATCCTCACGAAGGTTTTATTCCGTTTGGATTCCATTTGATATTCCTTTTCTGCAAAACACTGAAATAGGCAAAAAACAGCAATTTGCACTGGGCTTTTGGTTAATAGGTTAGTCCCAAAAATAATATAAAAAGGTATTATAAAGCCCATTAAACATCCAAAACAAATAATATAATAGCATGGAACAATAAAAAATTATAGATACATTGGAGACGTATCACCATATATTGCGTATCTGCTCAGAAGGGAACTTCTAGAGGATGAAGATGAGGCCCGTCAGATTGTCCGTCGATCCAAAGCCTTCACAGTGATAGGTGGACAACTTTACAGAGAAAGTGTTACTGGAGTTGCTCAGCGTTGCATCTCCCCAGAAGAAGGTCGAATGATCCTAAATGAGATCCACTCGGGGACCTGTGGTCACCATGCATCCTCTCAGACCATCATGACCAAAGCATACCAAGTAGGATTCTACTGGTCACGTGCAAATGAGATGGCGAAAGATATAGTCGACAAGTGCGAAGGCTGCCAGTTCTACTCAAACATATCTCACAAGCCTGCATCTGCTTTGAAGACTATTCCACTCGTCTGGCCATTTGCAGTCTGGGGGTGGACATGGTTGGACCTTTCAATACTGGCAGAAGTGGTTTCACTCATTTACTTGTGGCAGTCGACAAATTCACCAAATGGATTGAAGCTAAGCCTATCAAGAATCTTAATTCAAGCACTGCCATCAGTTTCATCAGAGAACTGATATTCAGATACAGAGTCCCTCACAGTATTATCACAGATAACGGCTCCAACTTTGATTCTGATGAGTTCAAAGCATTCTGCGCTTCCCAAGGCACTCCGGTTGACTACACATCTGTTGCGCACCCGCAGTCGAATGGGCAGGCAGAAAGGGTGAATGGTTTGATCCTTCAAGGGTTGAAACCCTGATTATGCGCGATCTCAAGCATCCTTCTAGAGCCTAGGTGAATGAATTGACATCAGTCCTATGGGGACTGAGAACAACTCCCAACCGGTCAACTGACCGAACTCCTTTCTTCATGGTGTATGGTGCTGAAGCTGTGCTGCCGAGTGACTTGCTGCACAACGCTCCCAGAGTGGAACTCTTCTGAGAAGCAGAAGTAGAACAGGCACGCCAAGATGCGGTTGATCTCCTGGAAGAAGAACGAGAGATGGCTCTGATCCGATCGACCATCTATCAACAAGACCTATGTCGATTCCATGCCCGTAATGTCAAAGGTCGAGCATTCCAAGAAGGAGACCTTGTGCTCCGAGTGCATCAGAAACGACCTCACAAACTCGCTCCGGCCTAGGAAGGCCCCTTCATCGTCACCAAGGTGCTCCACAACGGGACGTATCACCTCTACAATGTAGCCAAGAAAGAAGACGAGCCACACTCATGGAATGCGGAGCTACTCCGCCATTTCTATACCTAAACAGTCGGATCGACTAGTTGTAATAAGAATCCTTCAGTTTTCTTATCAAAGACAAGATTTTTTGCAGTATCTTAATGATTGTTACCCATCAAGCATATGTGTTCAAATCCCCCAGTGGGTGGCTTAGCCGCGAACCCGATTCGCCTAAGTTTCAAAAACATTCCAAGTGAAGAGCAACCCTCTCACTCGGGAGCTTAGCTGCAAACCCGATTTGCCTAAGTTACAAAACTACTCCGAGTGGAGAGCAGTCCTCCCACTCGGGGGCTTAGCTGCGACCCCGTACTCGCCTAAGTTATAAAACTACTCCGAGTGGAGAGCAATCCTCCCACTTGGGGGCTTAGCAGTAACCCCGTACTCACCTAAGTTACAAAGACTTGCCTGCCTGCGGCCTGCGGCGTGGCTCAAAGGGGGGCCTAGCGCGGCCCATCTTCACCAACACAAACCCAAGACCCTCTCGAGGGGCCAAGCCTCGCGGGGTGGATGACGTGGAGCTTCCTCAGGCACGGCCTCGATAGGCTGGCTCACGAGGGGGCGGAGAGATCAAGGCAGGGTACCTCACGAGGTGCCTGTGACGCAAGCCATGACGGTCGAGGGCGCCAGGCGGGTGCCAGCCTGCGTAGTGTCCTCCTTTCCTCTTTGGTGCAAAGGGGGCAAGCGCAGCCGCGGAGTACCGAGGCATCAGGCAAAGGTTGCCATTTTGGTGCAATGAGACCAAGACCAGGAGGACTACGAGACGGAGGTCACCGTGGAGCCCAAGACGGCGTCATCACCAGAGCTTTGCGCAGGTGAAGACTACTTTCGTCAGGGTAGCTAGTACTAGCTGTCCCCCTTCAAATTAGCCCGCCATTGTTGGCTCCCTTCCCGCTCGATATTTGGGAAGAGGACCAGGGCCACTATAAATAGGATCAGCCACCCACTAGACAGGGGGACGGACACAGACGAACAAAGAGAGAGAGGGAAAGAGAGAGAGAGAGGTGACTGAGCTCCTCCCAGCAGTTCATCGCCCCAGCCAAGAACAGACCCTCGCGAGGCTGTTCTTCCTTGTATTGTTCATCATCATCAGCCCAAGAGGCAATCCACCACACCACACACTGGAGTAGGGTATTACACCACAATGGTGGCCCGAACCAGTATAAACCCTGCGTCTCTTGTGTTGTTCTTGCCCTAGTTTAGATCCTAGCAAGGCGGAGGGGTGCAGGCAGGTAGGAGAAGAAAGCTCTGCGCGCACCCCAGTGTCCGAACCTCAAGGGTCTGCCAGAACCCGAAATCCGACATTTGGCGCGCCAGGTAGGGGTGCACCGGAGTCCACCTTCCACCGCTTCGCGCCCCGTCACATCGTCAACACCATGTCCGGCGACCAGGCGGGCAACCCAGATCCGTGGGCGGCGTGGCCCGCCTGCGCAGAGCCGCTTGCCTCGGGCGACCCCGTGCCCCAGGCAGCTCGCGGTCCGCAGGGCGCTGTGGGCCGCGGGCGACGCGGACAGGCTTCGACAGCCCTCACACTGCGGCAGGCGCGGTCGGCAGCAAGGGCCTCCAATCACGCCACGACCACGATGCCGTACACCCGCAGGGAGCAGGCAAACTCGAGGGCCGCGCTCACGGTGGCCCGGGAGCTGCTGCAGTGCAGGCTGCTGAAGGGCAGCCACGACGTGCTGCTGGAGCGAGTGGCAGAGCTCCTGGGCTTCGCCGCCTCGGGGGCTCACCCCTTCTCCACCCAGCTCCCATCTCAAGCCCAGGGCGGCCCGCGCGGGGGCTCCGCATGCGCCCGCGGGCTCCAAGGCTACTCCAACGCCAGCAAAGCTGTCAGCGCCGGACCGGCGGCGGCGCTGCCCTCGCTCCCGGTCCGCGAAGAAGAAGGACTCGACACGGCCCGTGGCCACAGTGGGCAGCCACGTTGCCACCCCACGGCGGGCGGGTCAGGCAGGACCGCGTGGCATGCGGGGCATTACGGCGTGGCATTCGGGATGACTGCGCCAGAGGAATACGTGCCCCTCATGATGGACCAAGGACACCCACACGAGAGCAAACAAGGCTCGCTCCTCAGCCCAAGCTGGGAGGACGAGGCGCCAGAAGCTGAGCCTCTCCAGAAGCCCCGGGACGGTCCTACTGGCCATGTTGGGGGCAATGATTATCGGGTACCACTAATTCTTCAGGCGCAGGAATATGCTAACCATGGATCGCAGGAGGTGCAGGTCGCCACAGCGAGCAGCTGCCCCGCTCCCACAGTCTCCTGCCCCTCAGGAGGAGGGCGCAAGGGGCTGCAGGAGAGGAGCCGGGATCCGACATCACCAACGCGGCGTTCGAAGGAAGGTGTTCTCAGGAGGTAGGCCCTCCGCTGGGGAGGTGCCTCAGAGCCTGCCCCCGGCGGAGGACCCGTGGTCGTCGGGGGAACTGCTGGCGACCGCTCTACCCCATCGGCGGCATCCTGGTTTCCGGTCGTCGTTGATGGCACTAGAGTGTGGCGCAAGGCGGGGCCCTCATCTGGCGATATGAAGCAAGGCCAGTACCTGTGAAGAAGGCCCAGTGCCTGTGAAGCTCGCCGCCCCGTGACACTCTCACGTAATAATGAGTGGGCTGTACACGCCCTGGAGTCTCAGGGGTGCCGGCCTCAGGCCCTGGGGCTCCCTCCCACGCCCAGTGGTAGCACTTAGCTCCGCGCTGGTGAGAAGACATCCAAGACTAGACTAGGTGCCGGACGCGGCCTTTTGTTTGCTTTCGTTGCTCTTCCCTTTGGTTGTCGCTTTCCCCCGCTAGATTCAAGTTGGATTCGAATTTGAGATTTGCGTGTGTTCGGGGAAGGGGTGCTTAGTCTCGTTCGAGCAATTTCTCGCGTTTCGGTTACCGCTTCACCTCAGCTGCCTCCCCTCGCGAGCCCCTCGTGAGCCGGGTCAGGCCTAGCTTGCGCGCAGCCAAGACTGCCGCCGACGTGGCCTCTCAGGAGGGTGTTTTACTGCAGATCCTATGAACCCAATCAGGGAACACTCAAGACACCACAACCTCCCACGGGCTGCCTCAGGGCCAGCACGGGACAAAGGTAAACTAGCCGACCAGCGCGTTGCTTGGGCCAACCACTTGGCGCAGGCGCATGGGCAATGTAGCGTCTACTAATACGATGAACACAAGTTTTACATAAGGGGCTCCCCCTCCAAAATGCTCTCACTGCAATCAGGCCAAAACCTGAGTTCTATTCATACAGGGTAAGGAAGTAGGAGCGATACACAATCAGTCGGATGAATCCCCCAATGCGTTCTCAGGAGCACCACCCGAGCCGTTGCTGGCGTCGCTGAACTCGCCATCACTGTCCGCGTCACCGCCAGCGGCGTCAGGGCCATTCACCACGCCGCCCTCGTCGGCTGCCACGATCACGTCGTCGTTATCTGAAGCGAAGGCCCTGATGAGAGCCTCCACATTGTCTTCCACCCAGTGCGCCAGGTCGCCTCGGACTGCCTGGGGGACTAGGGCGATGGCGGCGTCAAAATCAAAGTGGGGATCCATGTTCCGGAGGTGGCTGAAGACGCGAGAAAAGGTGCGCCCAAGCGGGGCGCGGCTCCTCTCCTCCACCAACCTGTCAGCCCTGACCGACCGCGCCTCCAGCTGCGTCACCACGTCAGTGAAGAACTGAAGATTGCCAGCATAGTTGACTGCGTGCGGCTCGCCAACAGCCGCCTCGCAGATGTTGCCCAAGGCTGCGTTGGCTCTCTCCCGGAGCGTGATGAGGATGGGGCCGTGCTCATGCTCCAGGATCCGTCACTGACGTATCTCGTCCGCGTTCTGGCCCGCGACGACCTCGGCCTCCTCCACCCGCTGGCGGAGAAGGAGCGCCTCGGCCTGGGAGGCGGTTAGCTCACCTTGCGCCACCTCAAGAGCGGCCCGGAAAGCGTCAGCCCGCCGCGTCGCCTCCTCTAGCTCGGCCCTCAAGGCAGCAGTCCTGCCTTCGGCTTCGGCCCGGATTAACCCCAGCTTCTCTTCGAACTCGTGCTCGAGGTTCACACGCACCATCGCCACTCGACGTCTGACCTCCTCCAGGACGCGGGCTTCCTGTGCAGCAGCATCGTCCTCCGTCTGCATCACCAAGCGCTCCCTTGTCTCCAGACGCTCGTACTCTCGGGTACGTTCGGCGGCTTCTAGCGTCAGCGCCTCCTCACGCTTCTGGAGCTCTGCTAAGTCGCCGGAGGCCACCTTCATCGACGCGAGGGCCGCCTCGCGCAGCTCCACCTGCTCCTCCAGCGAGTGGCACCAGGCCAGGAGCTCCCGAGCCCGCTCCTCCGTCGCCGTTCGCCACCGGTCAGCTTCCCGAGCCTCCTCAGCGGCCCGAGATCGGGCCTCCTAAGAGGCCACCAGCAACGCCTTGGCCTCTGCGTCGTCAAGATCGCGCTGATGGCACGCAAGGGCGATGGCGCCCTCCAGCTCGCGCCTCTCTGCAGCCAGGCACAGGCCCTCGGCCTCAAGGCGCGCATCTTCGTCGGCAAGCTCCTCTCCAAGCTGGCTTACCACGTTAGCCGCCCTTCGAAGGAATAGTTGGCCGAGAGCGCGACGCTCCCGAGCGTGCTCGAGCACGACTTCCACACCATCACCTGCCCCAAGCAAGCACTGGGGGCCGCGAGTCAGCACTCCCCCTCCGGGCTGGGGGCTGGGGGCTGGCACCCTCGCGACGGCCGGGCATGCCGCATTAGTAGCCCGGCCGGGGCCAGCCCGTCCCCAGGTGAAGAGCGCAGAAAGCGCCTCAGCCAATCGCAGTCCACGACCAGACGAGAAGCCCACGGCAGGCCGGCTATGCCACAAGAAGGCCCGCGAAGGATCACGAGGTGCGCGGGGCCACGATACGCCTCGGGATGATACGCCTCGTCAATCGCCCTCGCCACAAGGGCTCCACCGCTTGGAGCGCTTGAAGACGATGGAGGGGGCGAAGCCAAGGGGGATGGCTCCTCAGCCGTCTCTGCGAGCTCGGCTGGAAGGGGCCTGCGGAGCAATGGTCAGTAAGAGCAACAGAAGGATCGGGAGCTGGGAAAGGAGAAGGCTTACTCGTCAGTGGCGAAGTACTTCCTACGCTTCAGCAGGCGACAAGGGTAATCGTCGCCCAGGGCCTCTCTTCTCTTCCAGAGGGCCTCAAAATCCACGCGGAAGCGGCCTAAGAGTCGGGCGCAGGGATCAGCCTGCGACAAAGATGGAGCGTCAAGGCGATGTGCGTCAGGGCGCCTGCCTGATGTGCGCCGCCAGTCGCCTCGCCAAGAGAAGCCGCCGAAGCCTCAGTGGCCTCGGTCGTAGGCGCAAAGGGCAGCAGCTTGTCACCCTCAGCCTCGGCGGCACGGGCCCCGATAACTGCTTCCTCATGAGCCTCGCCCGGCGCTGTCACCCCGACGGGAGCCCCCTCGGCCTCTAGCGCCTCGTGCCTCCCTGCTCCGCCACTTGAGGAGGAGTCGCCTTGGCCGACTGGAAGAACAGTCACCACCACTGGGTTCTCACGAGGCCCCTGAAGGCCGGCGGGGCGCGGCCCCCACTCATTGAAGATAGGCATCTGCCTCACAAAATTGCCCCCACTCTGGCAGAGGTACAGCAAGGCCCCTCCCTGCTGGATACTGCCAGGGTTGGGGTCCCCCGTCAGGGTCAAGAGCGCCGCCCTCAGCACTTCAGGCGTCAGGTCGTCTTCCTGGAGCCTCATACGATCATCGCGCCCGCTGAAGGCCCACATCTGGCGGGAGTGGCGCTGGAGAGGAGCAACAACGCGGCAGGAACTCCTTCACCACCTTGGGCGCTGTCACGCCAAGCGACCTCAAGAACGCGAAGCGGTGCCAGACAAAGACGAGTCGGGGGCTCTCAAGCGTCTCCTGGCCCCAACCCGAATTGGGGACAGCAGGCGAAGTTGGCTCCGACGGCAGGGGGCTGGGCACCCCAGCATCCACATACAGCCACCGCTCGCGGAACCCAGCCGTGGGCGGAGGGAGTTTGAAGTTAATCCCAGAGGCCGCCGTCTCAAGCGCGGCAACGAAGCTCACACACGCCCAGCATTGGGTAGGGTCAACAAGGCGCAGCGAGAAGAAGTGGCGCAGCAAGGCGACCGAAGGAAGAATGCCCATCATGGCCTCGCAAACAAAGGCAAAGACCGAAAGGAGAGTGATGGATTCAGGACCCAGATGCATCATGTGGATCTGATAGTGGGAAAGCACGGCATTGAAGAAATCGGAAAAGGGAGGAACCAGACCCACCCACAGGGCGTCGGCAAAGTACGGGACCTCGGTGGCTATCCTGTCGATGGAGAAGTGGGACGCGGGCCAGGCCATCGTCCTCCCGCATTCATTAAAGATGGTGGCCAGGGCCAAGCTGACCTTGCCCAAACCTTCGGCGGGGGCCACCAACGGCGGCGGGCAAGGCGGAGACACGGGATTCTTCCCTCTTCCCTTCTTCGTCAGAGCCATGGCGATGGGAAGGGGGGGGGAAGGTTCAAGATTGAGTTGAGAACAGAAACCGGAGTTCGAGCGGAGGAAGGACAGAGGGCGGTCGAGCAACCAAAAAGGGGAACGGCTGTGTACAACTATGGGTCCGCCTAGCATGGCGCAAAATAAGGAGAGCGTGGGGGAACAGTGCCGCCCACGTCCAATCAGCCGCCACACGGCGCCCAAGGCCGCAGGCTGTTAGGGCCCGCGGCGCTTCGCTCTTGCCCTTCCACCTCCCTGCACAGCCAAGTCCGGGCGCGCCTTGGGCCCGAGGGCTACTGTCGGCGTTCTAGGAACGGGGGTCCCCAGACTTGCCTGCCTGCGGCCTGCGGCGTGGCTCAAAGGGGGGCCCAGCATGGCCCATCTTCACCAACACAAACCCAAGACCCTCGCGAGGGGCCAAGCCTCGCGGGGTGGACAACGCGGAGCTTCCTCAAGCACGGCCTCGTTAGGCTGGCTCACGAGGGGGCGGAGAGATCAAGGCAGGGTACCTCACGAGGTGCCTGTGACGCAAGCCATGACGGTCGAGGGCGCCAGGCGGGTGCCAGCCCGCGTAGTGTCCTCCTTTCCTCTTTGGTGCAAAGGGGGCAAGCGCAGCCGCGGAGTACCGAGGCATCAAGCAAAGGTTGCCATTTCGGTGCAATGAGACCAAGACCAGGAGGACTACGAGATGGAGGTCACCGTGGAGCCCAAGACGGTGTCATCACCAGAGCTTTGCGCAGGTGAAGACTACTTTCGTCAGGGTAGCTAGTACTAGCTGTCCCCCTTCAAATTAGCCCGCCATTGTTGGCTCCCTTCCCACTCGATATTTGGGAAGAGGACCAGGGCCACTATAAATAGGATCAGCCACCCACTAGACAGGGGGGACGGACACAGACGAACAGAGAGAGAGAGGGAGAGAGAGAGAGGTGACTGAGATCCTCCCAGCAGTTCATCGCCCCAGCCAAGAACAGACCCTCGCGAGGCTGTTCTTCCTTGTATTGTTCATCATCATCAGCCCAAGAGGCAATCCACCACACCACACACTGGAGTAGGGTATTACACCACAACGGTGGCCCGGACCAGTATAAACCCTGCATCTCTTGTGTTGTTCTTGCCCTAGTTTAGATCCTAGCATGGCGGAGGGGTGCAGGCAGGTAGGAGACGAAATCTCCGCGCGCACCCCAGTGTCCGAACCTCAATGGTCTGCCGGAACCTGAAATCCGACAACCATGATCGAGGTCATGGCCACATGTATCATGCGGGGGGTGCAGCCGCTTCAGTATAGAGGCCACCCCATGTGGGATTTCAACGGGGAGGATGACGCCACCCGCTACGGCCGTAGAGGGCCGGGATCGGTTGCTGATCTAATAAAGATCTTATCCACTTTGTACAAGGGAGAAGAGGAGGAATCCTTCGTGTCAACCCGCAGGGCGGATTTTCTATGTACAATCTTCCGAGCTGGGTAAGCGGAGACTTTTTCTCGCCCATCCATTTCATATTTCCGTAGTTAAGTATTCAGTCTAGCGATTTCTACGCAGGAACTGCGCCAGGCCGTAAGGAAGATAAACAACCCCCCTCCACAACCCAAGGACCCTGGACGGTCCCTCGACCTGGCCTCCCAGGAGGATCCGGACATATCTGTGGAGCTGATCGATGGGGTGTTTTACCAATTGAGCAATGATAATGCTTTGGTGGCCATTACGGCTGATTACCCTGGGCTACTTCCAGCCTCACAGGTGACTGAGACCGAAGCCCCAGAACTTCAAAAAGGGATCCGTCCTTGCGTGTTTTTGATTGCCGTATAACAGCCGTGTTTTGCAGGGGAGGTCCTCGAGGCATAAGGCCGAGCCTGCGGCGACTGGCCAACAAGGGGCCGCGAGGCTAGGCAGGCTGAAAAGACCCGCAGTCCGGACTGAGACACCGGCGCAACGATACGGCGTGCCATGTTTATTGCAAGACATTATTCTCAGAGGCATACTAACGCCCATGCCTTCTTTTCAGGAAAAAGAGCGCTCGCCGGACTATACCCGGAGAGGCTACCAATCGCACCTCCACAAGCCAGGCTCCAAGGCCGAATTCGGAGGCGGGAATAAATACGAGGCATGCACCGGGTGCTCCTCCGACAGAGGATGCGGATAAACTGTCCGCAAGCCATTCCGAGGTGGAAAGTGCCATGAACCACAGGCGCCGCCGGACTGTTCTTCGTGATGCTTGTTTCTCCCAAGAGGCATTGGATGCCTTCAACTCGAGAGACGCGCACCTCCGTGCCGCTCAAAATGGTCTAGCCAGAGCCATGGAGCAGTATGTAAAAGACATATGGGTGAGGAAATTTGGTGATTATATATATATATATATATCAGTAGCCCCTGAGACTTGAAACAGTTAGGATAACTGATTTAAGGATCATTTATTATGCAGGTTCTTACATAAAAGAATACTCAACTGTCCCAGGAGCTGGAAGAGTGCAAAGCCCAACTTCAGGCCGCACTGGCCGCAGCAGGGTAGCCCAAAGAGACCCCCTCTGGTAACATATCCTTCGAATGATAAGTATCATATAGAATGCGGCGTATATGCAGATCTAACGATAAAATTGCAGATGACGCTGGAGTAAATCCGGATAAGCAACAGCTCCTACGCCAGCTGAAGGCCGGTGAGAGCGTGCTTACGAGGGTGAGGCAGGATAAAAATGATCTCCTAGATGCCAACACCAAGTTGGGCGTGGAACTACAAGATGTTCGTGCCCAACTGTCGGACTCTGTTAAGGAAAATCGGCGGCTTCGACGCGGCATATTTAGTAAGTGTTGAACGAGCTTTGAAAAGGAGTTCGGTGAGGAAGTTGGCTGACAGAGTTATGTCTGTAGGTATGCTAACAGGTCCTCATGCCGAGGAAATGCCCAGTTCAACGGGTGACCTTCTTCCCGAGCTCTCACAACTGCACGAACGAGTTCGGCAGGTGATGCAAGGCGTCGCCCAGGCCTTGTGGCCATCCGTCTCCATATTCGAAGGCCTTGGAGAGCTTGCAGAAAAGCTAAAGGGAGCGCGGCAGCGCTTCCGATTATGGTAGATATCGGCCTGCCGTCAGGGCGCCAGGGAAGCCTGGGCAATGGTGAAGACATGGTACACGAAGGCTGACCCGAACCATATGGCCGAAGTCGGACCTGTGGGGCCTGATGGGAAGGAGATCCCTGTGAGCTTAGTGTACGGCCAAGTAGAATTGGCCGCAAAGTATTCCCAACAGGACTGTAGACTAGACAGCCTATTGGATGGTATTGAAGAGGAATTCAACCAGTCAAATTGACTATGTAATTTTAAAGTGACATGTATAATGCCTTCTAGCCGGATTGTAGATCGTTTGTCGTGGTGGACCTTTTCTCTTCGACCTCAGTACCCGACGGTCCAGAGTGTATCCGAATACCCTCTCGGTTATGTAAGAACCGGGGCATACGTGGAGACCAGGCGTAGGGGTCATTAGTGCTTTATCAGACAAGTGCCCAACTAGTTATGTTGTATTACATGGGTAGTAAGAAACATCTTCCAGGGAGAATAGTTCCGTTAAGGGTTCCTTTCCCTGGGTAAGCATGACCTAAAAGTGCATGTCTGGACTGCGACAAGAAGCGCAGAAAAAGCATCTGGGGGCAGATATGGATAATAAATAAAAGTCATCTTTTGTTCACCGACCGGATATTCCCTTAAGAACGCTAGCTTTCGGCTTCACCCAGTCTGAGGTACACGTCCGGCTGACCCGGCGGTAACAATCGCAGAGGTGCTCCCCTTATGCCCTAGCCGAATTAACGGGAACGTAGGGCATAAATACAAGAGCTAGGCAACCCAGCTTGGCCAAAACTTAAGTCATATCGATGCATATAATGGAGAAAAAAGGTACATGCGGAAGTATAACACATGTGTTGGGGGTGAGGCTGTGAAAGAAGCCCCCAGGAATGAAGAGTGCGGCTAGCGCATCTATTAATGTATGAGTGAGGCACAAGGTGACCCTTGAAGGCCTAGAGAAATAAAAGAAAGAAAGGGAAACAAGACAGGTGATGCATATGCAGAAAATGGACAAAGGGAGGGGACTAACATAAAGTCCGGTGCTAGGCATAGAATCTTCGAAGCCTGGCTGCGTTCCATGGGTTCGGCTCGAGTCGACTAGTCGATGCATCCCGCAGTCGGTACGCTCCACCAGTCAGAACTTGGTCGATAATGAAGGGACCTTCCCATTTGGGCTCGAGCTTGTTCTTTTTCTTATCCGGCAGTCGTAGAACTAGTTCGCCAACATTATAAGTTTTGGTCCGTACTTCTCTGCTTTGGTATCTACGAGCCTATTGCTGGTAAAATGCGAAACGGGCTTTGGCTACGTCGCGCTCTTCCTCCAAGGTGTCCAGACTGTCCTGCCGATCGAGCTCGGCTTCTCTTTTTTCGTACATGCACACTCGAGGTGAGTCATGAATTATGTCACAGGGCAGGACTGCCTCTGCGTCGTACACCATAAAAATGTTGTATATCCGGTACTACGATTCGGCGTGGTCCGCAGCCCCCAGAGTATGGAGTCGAGCTCCTCTACCCAGTGCGTGTCAGACTCCGTTAAGGAGCGCACTAATCTGGGTTTGACGCCGCTCATTATAAGACCATTTGCTCATTCGACTTGACCGTTGGTTTGTGGGTGATAGACTGAAGCATAATCGAGCTTGATGCCCATTTTGCTGCACTAGAGTTTTACCTCGTCGGCCGTGAAGTTCGTGCCGTTGTCAGTGATGATGCTGTGGGGGACGCCGTACCGATGTACAACCCCGAATATGAAATCTATCACCGGTCCGGATTCGGTTGTTTTAACCGGTTTAGCCTCTATCCATTTGGTGAATTTATCCACCATGACCAATAAGTATTTTTTCTTGTGGGTTCCCCCTTTAAGGGGTCCAACCATGTCAAGCCCCCAGACCGCGAAGGGCCATGTAATGGGGATTGTTTGGAGGGCGGTGGGTGGCATGTGGCTTTTATTTGCAAAGAGCTGGCAACCGGCGCAACGTTGGACCAAGTCATGTGCATCTGCCCGGGCCGTTGGCCAGTAGAATCCTGTACGGAAGGCCTTTCTTACAAGAGCCCGGGCTGCGGTGTGATGACCGCCGAGTCCGGCGTGAATTATTGCCAAAAGGTTCCGCCCTTCCTCTTCGGAGATGCACCTTTGAAGGACTCCGGTAGCGCTTTTTTGTACAATTCTCCCTCATGGACCATGTAGGCCTTGGATCGCCGCACTATGCAGCGTGCCTCATTTTGGTCCTCTGGAAGTTCCTGTCTAGTTAGGTAGGCCAGGAATGGTTCTGTCCACGGGGCAATAATGGCCATTATTTCGTGGGCTGAATGTGTTATTTTGGTGGCGGAGCCTCCGATTGTGTCAGAGAGTTCGGTATCGGGTATTTTGGCCGGGTCCAAACTGTTGTTACCGATGTCCCCTTCCCATGCTACGGATGGCTTGAAGAGCCTTTCCAGAAATATGTTGGGAGGGACCGCGTCGCGTTTTGCGCCGATGCGGGCGAGGATATCCGCCGCCTGATTGTTTTCCTGAGCCACATGGTGAAATTCGAGCCCCTCGAACCGAGCTGACATTTTTAAGACGACATTGTGGCAAACTGCCATTTTCAGATCCTTGGCATCAAAGCCTCCATTTATTTGGGATATCGCGAGGTTCGAATCCCCGCGCACCTCTAGGCGTTGAATGCCTATGGATATTGCCATCCGGAGACCATGTAGAAGGGCCTCATATTCGGCTGCGTTGTTGGAGTCCGTATACATTATCTGTAGTACGTATTGAACGGTATATCTTGTTGGGGACGTCAAAACGACACCAGCCCCCAGACCAGCCAACATTTTGGAGCCGTCGAACTGCATGATCCAGTTTGAATATGTGTCGTGCTCTTTAGGGAGTTCGGCTTCCGTCCACTCAGCGATGAAGTCAGCCAAAACTTGCGACTTAATAGCTCGCCGTGGCTTGTAAGTTATGTCGAACAGGAGGAGCTCAATGGCCCATTTGGCAATCCGGCCCATCGCATCGCGGTTGTTTATAATATCGTTAAGTGGTACTTCCGAGGCTACCGTTATCGAACACTCTTGAAAGTAGTGTCGTAGCTTCCGGATGCCATAAATACCGTGTACGCTATCTTTTGATAATGTGGGTACCGTGATTTGCATGGAGTAAGGACAGTGGACACATAGTAAACCGGCTTTTGAAGGGGGAATTTGTGTCCGTCCACTTCTCGCTCGACGACGAGCACTGTGCTTACTACTTGATGAGTTGCTGCAATGTATAATAGCATTGGTTCGCCAATGTTTAGCGCGGCCAGGACTGGGTTTGTTGCCAATATGGCTTTTATTTCATTGAGTCCGGCCGTGGCGGCATCCATCCACTCGAAGTGTTCGGTGCGCCGGAGGAGACGATAAAGGGGTAATGCCTTTTCTCCCAAGCGGGAGATAAAGCGGCTTAGAGCCGCCACGCATCCAGTCAATTTTTGTATTTGTTTGAGGTCTATTGGGGTAGCCAACTTTGACAACGCTCGGATTTTGGCCAGATTAGCTTCAATACCTCTACTGGAGACAATGAATCCCAGGAGCTTTCCGGCTGGTACGCCGAAAACACATTTTCTAGATTGAGCTTGATGTCATATGTTCGGAGGTTGTCGAATGTGAGCCTCAAGTCGTCTACTAGAGTTTCGACATGCTTGGTTTCAACGACCATGTCATCTACGTATGCCTCCACTGTTTTGCCGATCTGGTTTGCCAGACATGTCTGAATCATGCGCTGATATGTTCCGCCAGCATTTTTGAGCCCGAAGGGCATTGTGTTGAAGCAGAATGGGCCGTATGGTGTGATGAATGCCGTTGCGGCTTGGTCTGGCTCTGCCATTTTAATTTGATGGTAGCCGGAGTATGCGTCAAGGAAACACAATGAATCGTGTCCTGCAGTAGCATCGATGATTTGATCGATGCGGGGAGGGGGAAGGGATCCTTTGGGCAGGCCTTGTTAAGGTCCTTAAAATCGACGCACAAGCGCCAGGATTTGTCCTTCTTTGGTACCATCACCAGGTTTGCTAGCCAGTCCGGATGTTTTATGTCTCTGATGAATCTGGCCTCCAATAGCTTGGCTAGTTGCTCTCCCATGGCTTGTCTCTTAGGTTCGGAGAAACGTCGAAGAGCCTGCTTGACTGGCTTGAATCCTTTTAGGATATTTAGGCTGTGCTCAGCCAGCCCGCGTGAGATTCCTGGCATGTCTGAAGGGTGCCAGACAAAAATGTCCCAGTTCTCGCGTAGGAACTCTCGCAGTGCAGCGTCGACATCAGGGTTTAATTGTGCCCCGATGGAAGCTGTTTTTGTAGGGTCCGTTGGATGGACTTGGAATTTGACTATTTCGTCTTCCGGTTTAAAGGAGGTGGAGTTGGATCTTTTATCGAGTATCACGTTGTCCCTGTTCACCGTGGAGCGCAGCGCAGTTAGTTCCTCGGCCACTAGGGCTTCGGATAGTGCCTCAAGGGCCAGTGTAGCTGTCTTATTTTCGGCGCGGAGTGCTGTGTCCGGATCACTAGCAAGAATGATGATTCCGTTGGGCCCGGGCATTTTGAGCTTCATGTACCTGTAATGGGGTATGGCTTGGAAGATTTTAAACACCTCCCGCCCTAATAGAGCGTGGTATCCGCTGCTGAACGGGGCCACTTGGAATGTAATTTATTTGGACCTGTAATTATCCAGCGTGCCGAATACCATGTCTAGTGTGATTTTCCCAGCACAGCGTGCTTCCCGACTGGGGATGATTCCTCTAAAGGTTGTGCTACTTTGCTCAATGCGGCTCCATTCCGCTGCCACCGTCCATGAGTACCTTGGTAAGTTGAAAGTCGTCCACGATTGGACTGAGGACCAGTGCGGCTGGTGCTCGGGCTGTTTGGAATTTAGGTTCGTCACTGGCATTGAAGGTAATAGCCGTGTCACTCCAATGATTTATTTCTGCTATGTGGCAGATTTCGGCCATGCTGCGGAGTGTTCGCTTGCATTTATTATTTGACGCGAAGGTCTCAAATACCGTTAACACCGTATTGTTGTCCACGGGATGGTGCTCTGTGGTATTTGGGAGGAGTAGATCCTCACCACTTTTGGCCACCTGCCAGAGTATCCAACATGCTCTAAGGTTGTGCATTGGTATTGCATCCGCTGTACTATGAATTTTGCAGGGCCCATTGAGCCATCCCTCCAGTACGGTTGCTTGCCCCGTAGAGGGCTTTTGATTTTTGATATTTAACCCAGGTGTATTGTGATAATGCACCCTTTTATTTCGGACTGGGTTTGTATTCAGGGTCGGATTATCCCCAAATTTTATTTCGGTTTTCCAGGCGCTTTCCATCGCACAATACTTTCGTACTATGGACACCAAGTCGGCAAAGCGTGTAATTTCGCGGCGACTTATGGAGTTGAGGATTCCCTTGTCCGTGCAATTATTGCAGAAGAATGAAATTGCGTCTTCCTCGCGGCAGTCCTTTATCCTGTTCATGACCATGAGGAATCTGGCCCAGTAATGGTGTACTATTTCTTCGGGCTCTTGCCTAATTTGGGATAGATCGCGTATGTTTGGGTGGGTGGGTGGAATTGAATCCGAATCCTCACCTAATCTGAGACTCAGGGGCCAAGGAGTTTCCGAACTCAGAAGTTTGGATTCTTGGATGTTTTCCGATAAATCTAGCGCATTGCCTGATTCTAGGTTCAGGCCTTGAGTGACGTCCTCCCCTCCGCGGGTATCCGGCTTGGAGGGATCGGGAATCCGGACATAGCTAGTCCTTAAGATAGATGAAGGGTTGCCGCATTGTTCCTCCACCACTGCAACATGATGGGTGACCTGGGGAGAGTTGATCTCTCTCAGATCGGGTTTAGGCCCAATCTGATCGTAGGCTGTAGCGACTCCCAGGGCGGCGATGCGATCTAAGAGCTCGTTCAAGGAAGAGAGCTCCATTGGATCTAACTGCTTGGCGAGTTCCGAGTTGACGTGAAGATTGCTTTCGATGACCCGAGAAGTCATCGTCGGTGCAGCGGCCGAACAAGCGGTCATAAGAAAACCACCTAGCCGGAGAGTTTGGCTGATATGAAAGTGCATTATATCGACTAGAGGGGGTTGAATAGGCGATTTTCATGAAATTCTTCACTGAGGAATTTGTCGGTGAGGAAATTCCTTAGCAAAGAACTACTAGCAGCGGAATAAGTACTCAAAAGTAAACATAACAGAATACAAGCATAGTCATCATGATGAAATGAAGACAGGCACAGAGTACAGGAAGCGTAATCACAGGATAAAATAGGATGAAGACAAATAGACTGAAGAAATTAAACTGAGGAAATTGAGAAAGTCTTCAGTCAAAGTCTTCAAACACAAATATGAACAAGCACACAACACAATTATGAGGAAATGAAAGAGTTGAGGAAATAGAACCAGTAAGCTTGGTGAAGACAATGATTTGGTAGACCAGTTCCAACTGCTGTCTCAGTTGTACGTCTGGTTGGAGCGGCTGAGTATTTAAACTCGAGGACACACAGTCCCGGACACCCAGTCAAGGACACTTAGTCCAAGACACCCAGTCCTCACCGTATTCTCCTTGAACTAAGGTCACGCAGACCTCGTCCAGTCACTCCTGGTAAGTCTTCAGGCGACTTCCAAACCTTCACAAACTTGGTCACTCAGCGATCCACAATTCTTCTTGGATGCTCTAGACCATGACGCCTAACCGTCTGGAAGAAGCACAGTCTTCAAAGGTAACAAGCGTCGGATCCACTCAGGATCAATCTCTTCAGTGATGCTCAATCACTTGGGGTTTGTAGGTGTTTGGGTTTTGGGTTTTTGGTTTTTCCTCACTTGATGATTTTCGCTCAAAGTCCTCAGAGGATGGGTTGCTCTCAAATGACAAGTGTCAGTTTCTCTCGGAGCAGCCAACCAGCTAGTGGTTGTAGGGGGCGGCTATTTATAGCCTAGGGAGCAGCCCGACATGATAAGACATAAATGCCCTTCAATGATATGACCGTTAGGTGGATAGATATTTTGGGACAGCTGGCGCATAGCACAGCAACGGTCGGAATTTTGAGTAGCAAAATCCTCAGGGCTATCATGTTCCTCACTGTGTAGGCAATCCGCACTGGCGAATTCCTAACTCCTCAGTCAGGACAAATTCCTCAGAGACCAGAAGAACTTCGTCTCTGTCACTGAAGAAATTGACTGAACTGTATGAGATTTCCAATGGCTTCACTCGAAGGGATTGGTAGGTGTAGGATTTTGAGTTGAGCATCACATGGAAATTTTTCCTTAGTATTTCCTCGACCCCCTTTAACAGTACGGTGTTTCCTATGACTCAAGAAAGAGAAAAACAAAACTATGAAAACGAAAGTCTTCAAGCTTCATATTCCTCGCATGAATATCAAGTCTTCACGGACACACCAATTTCTTCACTTTCAAAGTCTTCATGAAAGTCTTCAGAAATACCAAAATCTTCAGTCGAAGATATTCATTTTTAGGGGTCGACTTTTCCTGTAAATATCAAACTCCTCATAGACTTATAGACCTGTGTACACTCACAAACGCATTAGTCCCTTAACCTATAAGTCTTCAATACACCAAAATCACTAAGGGGCACTAGATGCACTTACAATCTCCCCCTTTTTGGTGATTGATGACAATATAGGTTAAGTTTTCAACGGGGATAAACATATGAAGTGTAACTACTGATATTGAGGAATTTGATTGCAAGATATAGAAGAACTCCCCCTGAAGATGTGCATAGTGAGGAATTTGCCTTTGAAGCAATGCACACTTGAAGAGTTGAATCATGGAGATCTCCCCCTATATCTTGTAATTCATACACGCATTTAACATATAATATGAAGAATTTGAAATGCATGATGAAATATGGTGCCTGATGAAATTCAGCATGCGTGCAATAATATTAACGAGGAATAAGCATGCAGAATAGTGCATCAAAAGTATCAGAGCACAGTGCATCAAAAGTATCAGAGCACCATCGGGTTTAAGATTACAACTCGATCCAATAAAGTTTCAGAAGAACGAGAGTTGTAACTTAGCAAAAAAAACGCCCATATAGTAGACCCGCTTGAAGACTAACTCATATTTCTCCCCCTTTGTCATCGAATGACCAAAAGGATCGAAAATGAGGACTAACGCCCCTGAAGATAATCATGTTGATGAAGGAGCGCCAGCGTTGTTGGGGTCGTTTGTTGATGTAGGGCCTGCCGCAGTGTCGTCCAAATCTTCATGTTCATCAGTGTCGCGCGATGAAGAATATGAGCTGGCCACCAGAGAAGGAACCTGGACCTTCTTGAATTTCTTCGGTGGAGGTGCAGACCAGTCAAAATCTTCTTTGAGACCCATGTTCTTCAGATCTTCTTCACCATACAGATGTGACAGGATTGCCCAGGTGCGACCGAAGACTTGATGGAGGTAGTAGTGGTTTTTCTTCACTGCATTGTGTGTGGCAGTCATGTTGTGAAGAAGTGAACCAAACTGACGCTTAACCCATTTGTGATTTCGATCCACCTTCTGGTGAAGACTAAGCAGAAGTTCACGGTCAGTCATCACGCGCGGAGCAGTGGCTTGAGGAGTGGACTTAGGTGCATTGGCAGAGTCATGTGTGGCAGAGTCATCATTGGTGGAATAAGATGCAGCTTTGCGAAACTGACCATCCAATGGACGAATGCCTTCATCTATTACAGCTGGTGCCTTGCCCTTTCCATCAACTGAGGAATATGTCTGCTTGAGGACTTCAATTGGGGGCAAGTAGCTGAGGTGATTCTGGAAATCAGCTTTGTAGTTGAGTGAAGACCTTGTCCTGAGGAATCTCATAATCCAAGGTGCATAAGGCTTCAGCTCAAACGGAGACAGTGCAACATTGGCCATAGTCCTCATGAAGAAATCGTGATAATTGACAGGAATGCCATGAACGATGTTGAATACCAGATTCTTCATGATGCCAACAATTTCCTCATCAGATGAGTCGTGGCCTTTGATGGGACTGATTGTCCTCGTAAGAATACGATAGACAGTTCTGGGCACGTACAGCAATTCCTTCACGAGGAATTTGGTTCTTGGTGCTTGACCTGGCTTCAAAGGTTTCATCAGCACCTGCATGTAATGATGTGTGAGCTCAGGTTCACTGTAGATGCAGCGAGCTTCTTCAAGGGGAGGACTGAGTGGTAGAGCACGAAGCAATTCAGAGGCTGGTGCAGTGTAGTGAGTGTTTTCAGACATCCAGTCCAGCACCCATGAATTCACATCTTCAGCATCTCCGGTGATGTGCAGCGTTGCATAGAATTGAAGAATCAGTTCTTCATTCCAATCGCAGATGTCAGAGCAAAAGTTGAGCAGTCCAGCGTCGTGAAGAACACTGAGGACTGGTGCGAAGCACGGCAGAGATTCCATATCCACGTGAGGAATATGCTCATGGTAGAAGATTTCTCCTTGTTGAACAGCACTGAGGAATAGAAATTGGCTTGACTGGCAGTCCAGAAACGCCTCTTCCTAATGCGAGCAGAGTCATATGGGTTGTAATCTTCGAAGAATACGTGCTCGCCGAAGAAATCATCAGCCTTGAACTTTTGCTTGCGTGAGAAAGGATCCTTTGGCTTCGGCAGAGGAGTGTCAGTGAGTTGCATCACGACCTCAGGAATCTCAATCGCAGGTTCTTCAGGCTGAGGAATTTCTGGTTCCTCCTCAGTGGCAGTCTGCGTCGTTGGTTGTTCAGCAGCAGCAGTTTCTTCAGCGCTAGTGGCTGGAATTTCCTCATGGACAGATGCAGTGGGATGAGTTTCTTCAGAGCCCATGTGAACAGTTTGTGTGGGGGACTGAGGAATTTGCTGTAGAGGGGTGAACATTGGAGAGTTTGGATGCTGACTTTCCCAGAATTCATCACTGATTACGGGTGTGGAGCAGCCAATGTCCACATCTTCATCTTCCATTTCTTCAACGCCAGCCTCTTCAGCTGTGAACTGAGGCATAGGCGAGGAGATGATAGGTGTTGAAGGGATCGCATCCACTTCAATTTCTTCATCCAACGGTTCAGACGAAGCAGCAGAAGGAGTTTCTTCATCAGATCCGCTGGGGATCACATATTCTTCATCAAAAGGAACAAGGTCCTTTGATGGCCTGGTTGAGATGGGAACAACATCAATCGGATTTGCAAATGAACTTGTCATAGGCTTCATTTTCTTCGGAGCTGAAGAATCTGAAGCAGCTGATGCTTTCCTTTTCTTCACTGCAGCACGCTCTGCAGCCTTGGTCTTCTTCACATCTGATGCAGATGGAAGGATTGGAGTTGAAGTTGGTGCAGGAGCAGCTGAGGAATCTGGTTGATTTTCTTCAGGCACAACTGATGCAGTTGCCCTGAGTTCTTCAGTTTCTTCAGGCACACCACTAGTGGGTGCCCTGGCAATTTCTTCAGCAGCTGGAATGCAGTCATCAGCCCTGGAACTCACATTATCTTCAGCAGCCTGATTGTCATCAGCGGTGCTGGCATTTTCTTCAGTAGGCTGAGCAGATGCTTCAGCCTGAGGAATTTCCTGTTGCGTTGGGGCTGCAACATTGGAAGTGAAGTTATTCGCAAGTTTCACAAAACGAACCTTGGCTCCAAGCCAATCAGAGCGATATGCGTCAAAGTTATCACTGAGTTTCTTAATCTCAGTCTAAATAGTGACAAGTTCTTTAGTTGTCATAGAGACAATGTTTTTCTTCACATAGCGCTCTTTCTTTTACTGCGCTTTCTTGATCTGCCTGGCCTTCTCAAATTTCCACTTTTCTTCTTGAATGAAGTGGGTCAGCATGTGACTCTGGCCAGGAGTCAGCTTGAAGTCAGGCAAGGGAGTGTTGGGGTCCTTGTGCCAATCATCAATGTAGTCGAGGATCAGCTTGGGATCCAAAAGCAGTGGCACTTCTGATCCTTTGGCTCTAGCGGCCCTGACTTGCCTGTCTCTGATGATTTCTGCAAGTTCATCATCATCAGCTTCGTCTTCATCAGACGGCACTTGGAAAGCGACTTGCTTCTTTTGAGGACTTGGGCGAGGACCTCGTCCAGCAGTGGCCTTTGTCTTCAGTAGTGAGGGGCCAGCTGAGGAACTTGGTGCAGCTGAGGAACTAGCTGAGACACCTGAGGCAATGAAGATGCCGCAGTCCTTTGGCACGAAGCGAGATGCACAGGTGCTGAGGATTTGGTCGGAACAGCTGAAGGCTTTGGCGGAGGAGCTGAGGACTTTGGAGGAATAGGAGCAGCATGAGGAATTGGCCGTGAGGGCTTTGATGATTCTGGCCGTGAGGGCATTGCTGAGGAACTTGGCCTTGAGGGCATTGTTGGTGAAGCACTTGGCTTGCGCGCAGGCTTCTTTGACATAGCCTTCTTTGGCTTGACAGCAAAGGCCTCAGCAGAGGCAGCAGCAGCAGTAGTAGAGTCTTCATTAAATTTCCTCACTGCTTCTCTGGCTTGCTTAGCCAGCTTGGCTTGGCGCTTGGCCCATTCATCAGGATAGTCCTCACCGCGCTTGAGGCTGGTGGGATCTGCTATTTGGCCAGGTGCCAATGGAGCTCTTGGGCATGGAGGATTGAGTGTGAATTTCTTCATGTACTTAGGAGTGACATATCTGTACTCCCTCCATTCTCTTGCCCATCTCCTCTCTATCCTCTGTTTGCGCACTTTGCGCTCATTCTTGGTTTCCTCAGTAGGTGTGCAGTACCCAGCATATATGTCATCAGGGATCTCAAACGCTGTATTTACCTCAGGCCTCTTTCCTCCCTTCTGTGGCCTTTTACCATCAGCCATTTTCTTCAGTTGAGGAATTTGAACAATCGAATTCTCTGAAGAAGTATGCAACTTTTCTTTGAGGAACGCTGCAAATGAGTTAAGTTGATGAGAACCTAGTGATTCAGCAGCTGACATGTGTACCTGTGAACAGAGTATAGTTGCAGGAATTTGGAGAGGTCATATGCGTTCTCAGAAGGTTTTTCAAAAAGAACAAGTTTGAGGAATTTGACCAGATGAGTCTTGAAGATTTTCACTAAGCGTTCTTTGTCTTAGGTGTAGAGTTGAATAGATCGAAGATCCACACAATTGAGGAATCTTGAAGAAAAATAATGCTTAGAGAAACGAATCAAGAACAGATGACTTGTGAGGTGTTCAGTGTGTGAAGATATGAAGAAAAACACTTTGAAGATTTTGTAGATAATCATTCGAATCAACGAGGGCAGTAAAAGTAACTTTTAATTACCCTGGACGAAGAACACGACGAACTGGAGTGAGGAGATGTGAAGTTCGTCTGTGCAGATCTTCCACGCCCTAACTTGGCGGAGGAAGACGGCTACGGCGGCGGCGGAGTGAAGATGTCCGCGGTCGGCGCGAGTACGTCGGCGACGAGGTCGAGGCAGTGAAGCTCTTCCTCACCGGCGGCGATGAAGTAGCGGCGGCGCTAGGGTTTGAGAAGCTCGAGCTGGAGAGAGAGGTCGAGCGGAGTAAAAGAAGTGAGGAAGGGAAGGAGGGGTATTTATAGCCACGGTGAAAAACTGCTCGCCCGAAGAAATTGGACGAACGTGCCCCTGACCCTTCTCATTCGCATGACATGTGTCACCCACGTAGTGAGAGGTGGAGATCGTGTTAGATCGTGGGTGAGTGGATAAGTGTATCGTGGGATGCGGAACGGTTTGAGCGGCAAAGCCGAAAATTTAGATAAGATAGGTTTTAAAGTTCCGTTCGCAATTTCTTCAGCTGACAAGGACACAGTGAAGATTTTGAACGAGTTTCAAATAGAACGCACATGAAGAATTTGTGAACAGATTGGGTTGAGTATAGCATAGAGGGGAAGGGTCCGATCACATTCACTTAGCAGAAAACCAACTTGAAGAAATAGCAATAAGTGAATGCTGTAGAGGACATAAACTCATATATATATATGAAGAAAAATGACGGAACCAGTGAAGACTATGCAAAGTTGAAGAATATGAATAATTTGAGGAATTTCAACTTTTGGTGGTGGCGTGACCCACCGTATAAGAATGATGATTTCAGACACCGCGTACAATTATCGTAGGGTTCTGAGAATCAAATTCTTCGTTAATTTCTTCACACTAAGAGTGTTATTCTTCATTGATTGAAGAAAAACGTTTCTTCATGTGTTGCACATCTAAGTCATCAATTTTGCATAAGTGTTAGGATGAGTGTCCTTTTCAAAGAACATTCGAAGATTCTAGGATATTTAGCTCACACCGCAACTTGCTAAATCTCTTCTCATCCAAGGGCTTTGTGAAGATATCGGCTAGCTGTTCTTCAGTCTTCACATGCTCAATAGAAATGTCGCCCTTCAACACATGATCACGAAGAAAATGATGACGAATCTGAATGTGCTTTGTCTTCGAGTGCTGAACTGGGTTGTGAGCAATCTTGATGGCACTCTCATTGTCACAGAAGAGAGGCACATTCTTCATGTTGACGCCGTAGTCCTTGAGAGTTTGCTTCATCCATAGCAATTGGGCACAGCAAGAACCAGCGGCAATGTACTCAGCTTCAGCAGTAGATAGTGATACACAGTTCTGTTTCTTCGAGGACCAACAGACCAAAGATCGTCCGAGGAAATGACATGTACCAGATGTTGACTTGCGATCCACACGATCACCAGCATAGTCAGAGTCAGAATATCCAACAAGATCAAAAGCCGAGCCCTTGGGGTACCATAATCCAAGTGTTGGTGTGTGAGCTAGATATCGAAGAATATGCTTCACAGCCTTATGGTGTGATTCCTTCGGTGTAGCTTGAAATCGGGCACACATGCAAACACTAAGCATTATATCTGGCCTAGATGCACATAAGTACAATAAGGAACCTATCATGGAGCGGTATACCTTATGATCGAAGTCAATACCATTTTCATCAGTGCACAGATGGCCATTTGTGGGCATAGGAATTTTGACGCCTTTGCAATCTTGCATGCTGAATTTCCTCAGTACATCCTTGAGGTATTTCTCCTGAGATATGAATATGCCATTGTGTTGTTGACGAATTTGAAGACCTAAGAAGAATTTCAACTCTCCCATCCTAGACATTTGATATTCTTCACTCATCATATAGGCAAATTCATCACTATAACGTTGGTCAGTACAGCCAAAGATAATATCATCAACATATATTTGGCACACAAACAATTCACCATCATAAGATTTAGTGAAAAGAGTAGGGTCGAGTGAACCGGGTTTGAAGCCTTTCTTCATGAAGAGTTCCTTCAAGGTATCATACCAAGCCCGTGGGGCCTGCTTGAGGCCATAGAGGGCCTTGTTGAGTCTGAAGACTTTGTCAGGATTCTTTGGATCTTCAAAACCTAGGGGTTGAGCAACATATACTTCTTCCTCAAGCTTACCATTGAGGAATGCACTTTTCACATCCATTTGATATAAAGTGATATCATGATGGTTAGCATAAGCAAGTAATATGCGAATAGCCTCAAGTCTAGCAACAGGTGCAAAAGTTTCATCGAAATCAATTCCTTCAACCTGTGTGTAGCCTTGAGCTACAAGCCATGCCTTATTCCTCACCACAAGGCCATTTTCATCTTGCTTGTTGCGGTAGATCCACTTTGTGCCGATGATATTGTGCTTGCGAGGATCTGGACGTTTGACCAGTTCCCAGACATTGTTGAGCTCGAACTGATGTAATTCTTCTTGCATGGCCTGAATCCACTCAGGCTCCAGAAATGCTTCATCTACCTTAGTGGGCTCTGTAATAGAGACAAAAGCATACTGCCCACAAAAGTTAGACAAATGTGAAGCTTTTGAGCGTGTGAGAGGACCTGGCGCTTTGATGTCATTGATGATCTTTTCAACTTGCACTTCTTTTGCAATGCGAGGATGAGCTGGTTGTCGTTGAAGAATTTGATCAGTGTTTTCTTCAGCACCATTTTCTTCAGCATTTTCTTCAGGTGCATTAGCTCGACGTTCTTCATGTTCTGGAATGAATTCTTCAGCAGATTCTTCAGTAGGAATGACATCCTCGGTAGCCTTGAACTTGATAGTTTCCTCAGGTGCTGGTTCATCTATCACAGTAGGTAGGTGCTCTCTTTGCGAGCCATTAGTTTCATCGAACCGCACATCTACAGTTTCAACAACTTTGTGAAGAACGTTGTTGAAGACTCTGTAGGTGTGCGAGTCCTTTCCGTAACCAAGCATAAAACCTTCATGTGCTTTCGGTGCAAATTTTGAGTTGTGATGAGGATCTCTAATCCAACATTTAGCACCGAAGACTTTGAAATAACTTACATTGGGTTTCTTATCAGTGAGGAGTTCATAGGCAGTCTTTTTGAAGAATTTGTGAAGATATACTCTGTTGATGATGTGGCATGCAGTATCAATTGCCTCAGTCCAGAAACGACGAGGCGTTTTGTATTCATCAAGCATAGTGCGAGCCATCTCAGCAAGAGTCCTGTTCTTGCGCTCCACGACGCCATTCTGCTGAGGAGTGTAAGGAGCAGATAACTCATGAGTAATACCAAGTTCATCAAGATAGTCATCGAGACCAGAATTCTTGAACTCAGTGCCATTGTCACTTCTGATGTGCTTGATCTTCACACCAAAGTTGGTTGAAGCCCTCGAGGAAAATCGTTTGAAGACTTCCTGCACTTCATGTTTGTAAGTAACAAGGTGTACCCATGTATAGCGAGAATAATCATCAACAATAACAAAGCCATATTGAGATGCTTCATTTGAAATAGCAGAATAATGATTAGGACCAAAGAGATCCATGTGAAGCAATTCAAATGGGCGAGTTGTGGTCATGATAGTCTTTGCCGGATGCTTGGCCTTCGTCATCTTCCCAGCTTCACAGGCTCTGCATAGGTGATCCTTGAGGAATTTGACATTCTCGATGCCAATGACATGCTTCTTCTTCGCAAGCGTGTGCAAATTCCTCATGCCTGCATGACCAAGTCGTCGATGCCAGAGCCAGCCTTCTGAAGCTTTTGCAAGTAAGCACACGGCTTGTTGTGGTCCTGTAGAGAAATCAACAATATACATATCTCCTCTCCTAAAGCCTTCGAAGACTTTGGAATTGTCAGCTTCCATAACCACAACACAACAGTACTTGCCAAAGACAACAACCATATCAAGATCACACATGTAACATCCCAAATTTTCAATTTGGAATGTTATACACTAGATCATCATTGCATATCATATTATATTTACTTTTGGTTTTGATCCTAGAAATTCTACGCAACTCAAGGACCCACGGAGGGAGTTGGGGATTTCGTTATTTTCATATTTGAGTTTTCTCAAATTTTGAGAATAGGATCATTTGATTTTAATTATTTTATCATCAATTATTCCTATTATGAAAATATGAGAGAGGGAATAAAATGACTTTCCCCAAAATAAAGAAATATTGAGGATTTAATAATAAAATCAAATAAGATTTTTTTCGGAGTTTTTCGGTATTTTATTTGATTTTAGGAAAAATGTGCATTTTTCAAAATTGCATTTAGGCCCCAAATAAATGTTCACCTTGTGCGGCCTGATTTTAGAAGCCCGGGAAAATTTATTTCGGGATTTTTGGAATCCGTTTAGTATTTCTTTTATTTGTTTTTCTGCGCGGAATATTAAAAAACGCGAACCGACTTCGGGCCGTACCCGAGCGGGACTCCGCCCGGGGGCAGCCTTTAAAGCCGCCCGACCGAGCCGCCGAGCCAAGCCGCGCCAGCCCACCGCGCCCGAAACCCTAACCCTAGCCGCCGCCGCCGCCGCCGGACCCGCCGCCCGAGGTCAACCTCGTTTTCGCCGCCCATTTTTTTTAAAAAAAAGTCGCGGTTTTTTTAAATGGATCGGTTTTTCCGATTTATTTAAATAGCGAGCGTTCGTTCGTTCGTTCTAGCGAATGTTCGTAGTTTTTCTTTTTCTCGGATTAAATCCGCGATTTTTCTGATCGCGATTCCTGATCCGATTTTCGTTTTAGTATAACTTTTCGCTCGTTTATCGGAATCAGGCGATTCAAGCGCCTGGAGTTTCGTCTCGAAACCCTCTATCCGTTTAACCAACTTAAACAAGTTTTTGCCACTGTAAAAATTGCCCTAGATCCATAGTAGTAAACAAAGCTTGTTACTTTTGCCGTTTAACTTTCGTTGCTTCGTTTGATTTGATTCTTTTTGCAAACCGGAGTTCTTAAGTTGAACCTTCTGGTTAGATCTCTTATTTGAGTTTTACCTGTGCATTAGATGAATACTTATTGTATGCTTGTTTGTTTGTCTGCGATAGAATACCCGGAGTGCGCCGCCTGTTACTTCGAATCTCTAGGTTTCCGGATCATCAGCAAGGCAAGTAACACTTTGATCATACCTCCTACTACCCAGTTTTATTGCATTAGATCAATCCTCACACATTGCATGATTAGGATCTAATTAAATTGTGGGATGGGAAGTAGTTGAGGTAGTACCTATTACCTGTTTATTATCAAACCTTTGGGAGTTACTTCTACGTTTGCCTTATTATGCCATGCTATGCTAGTAGACGTGGATTGGGTGAGTGATATCCATGACAGATGTGAGTTTGTTAATTAATGGTTTATCTAAGGTGGCAACTTAAACACACATCTTGGTGGATTGAGGTACCTGGGTATTCCGGGATTGCCTGTTTTTCTTTATGGACCGCCACCCAGGCCCAAAGGGATCATGAGATTTTCCATACTAGAAACTTCCGTGTGCAGCCACAAGCTATTATGGGCTCTAGCATAGTTGATTAAGTCGTGCGAACTCTTACAGGGTAGACTAGTAGATGTAGGGGAAAGTAGGTGTAACGGTCTATCCATCATAAGGTGCTAGCGCTTCTGAAAGACTATGTCTCGGTCATCCGTCTTCTCAAACACCATGTAGTGCGAGAAACCAAATGGAGGCGATCGAGTCTTGTGGGGAAAAGTGCGCAAACCTCTGCAGAGTGTATAAACTAATCATGGTTAGCCGTGTCCCTGGTTATGGACATCTTGAGTATCTAGTACTTGGATTATCATGTGAATCTCAACATGTTACTCTAAATTAATTTTGTTGGGTTTTGTTAATGATGATGCTTAATTGGGATTGAGAATGCTGTCAACCATTCTCAATGTTCAACGACCACCATGATAGTTAAATAAAATTTATTCCTTTGCAGTAGGGAAAAATTGGCTTTACGCAAAACTGTAACCTTAGAGCTTTCCACCAGCCAAATATGCATATAGTATAGCTGTTTCATTCCATTACTCTCTATGTGTTACCTTGCCAGCATATTCCATGTGCTGACCCGTTTCGGGCTGCAACGTTGATGTTGCAGACTTTTCAGACGACGATTAAGGAGTTTTTAGGTCGTGGTTCTATACTCAGTGATGCCGTTGGAGTTGATGGACTCACTTATCTTCCGAAGCCTTCCGCTGTTATCGTTATTAGATGGCCTTAAGCCATATTTATTGTAATAAGTTCTCTATTGAGACACTCGATGTAATAAGTGTGTGATTGCTACTCTGTTATAAATCCTCCGAGTACTGTGTGGTGTCAGCATTACTGATCCAGGGATGACACCTGAGCACAGAGATCAGACCGTTTGAGGTCTGGTCGCTACAGAGATGGTATCAGAGCCAGGTTGACTGTAGGACACGACCACTAAGCTAAAGACCTAGATCACTATTCACTCTTTTCTATTCTGACCTCTCATCTTTTCTACTCTTTAGGATGGCGGATGCAAGGAACAAGTTCACGCAACCGGATGAAGATACACCCTTTGGACGTCACTTGAAGGAAGTCACTAGATACCTGAACATAGGAGTACCAAGCTTCACCGGAACCTACAACGCCACTTTACCTGAAGAAGAGCGCTGGATGATTCAAGTTCAAGTTCCAGGAAGGACGTTCATGCCAGTCACTGAGCCCATAGAGTTTTCTTTTGATGCACCAACTTGGAGTCTAGGAAAGAGCATGGCAGCTCACATCGCCATGGGACGCATTGGAGAAGTCTACCGCAATGATCTCAAGGATACTATCTACCAGATTTGTGGGCGCCGAGATGAGCACTGGGAGATGATCAGCACCATGAAGGATAGATCAGTTGCAGCTTTTATCCAGGAGTTAAACCAGCACATTCGACGATAGGAGAACCAGATGTGCGCCGACATGATAGACCTGAAGAAGGCAAGGACAAGAATCAAGGAACTGGAGGAAGAACTCAAGGCTACACGTGAAGATTATGAAGAGGAAATCGAAGTATTGGTGGAGAAGAATGACGATCTGATCAAGAAGATCGGGATATTTATGGGAGGCCCTACACCAGTAGATGAAGACAAAGAACCCAAGGAGATTCGCTCGGAGGATTACATCATCATCGACGACACCGACTCGGATCCAGATGATAGCGATGATGACTATGTTGATGAAGCCGGTGCAGATATCATGGAGTCTGCAACCGAAGAATATTTCTAGTAGACCACCTCATCAGTAGTAGTAGTCCACCATGTAAATACAGTAGTCCGAGCACTATTGCGATAGTTAGATCGATTGTATGCCCTTGTTTGATTGAATGAAGTGAATTGTTTGCTTTTGCCTCATGTGCATATGGGTAGTGTTTTCTCTTTAGACCCCCTCTATTCTTAAATCTCATCTTTTCTAAACCCTCAGATGCCTCCGAGACGTGACCTCAGATTTACCTTTCCACCGGAGCTCACCCAGTTGATCCAGCAGCAGAACACATTGATGCAGTTGCTAGTCCAGAATCAGAATTAGGGGAACAACAACAACAACCCACCACCACCACCTATGGATCACCTAGCCCATTTTCTTAGGCTGAATCCGTCGGTGTTTTCCAGTAGCACTGAGCCGATAGTAGCAGATGATTGGCTCTGCAAGACAGCTAGAGAGTTGACCACAGCAGGATGCACAGATGCGGAGAAGGTGAAGTTTGACGAACATCAGCTTGAAGGACCTGCAGCATCCTGGTGGGAGAATTTCACAGCCACTTTCCCTGTCGACACTATCACATGGGACTAGTTTCAGCAGGCTTTTCGAACTGCCCATGTCTTAGCAGGAGCTATATCCATGAAGAAGCGAGAGTTTCGCAACTTCTGCCAAGGAGGACGGACAGTTGGCCAGTATGTGGAGGACTTTAGTAAATTAGCACGTTATGCCCCAGATGACGTTGCTACAGATGCAGCTAAGCAGGAGAAGTTTCTGGAAGGACTGAATGATGAGTTGAGCATGCAGTTGATGGTAGCAACCTTTAACAACTACTAGGAGTTGGTAGACCGTGCTCTTATGATTGAAGGCAAGCAGCAGCAAATTGAGAACTGCAAGAGGGAGTATGGGCAAGGGAAGTACAATTTTGGAGCTCAGCAGAAGCCACGTTTTACCCCTAGATCGGGAGGACATTTTCAGCATACCCATGGAGGAGGTAGCTCGTACAATCACAACGGCACCAAGAATGGTAGTGGCAATGGAGGAAGCAACGGCCAGAACCGTACCAACCCATCAACCCCAGCCAAGAAGTCCAAGAAGTACCTGAGCCAAGTCACTTGCTTTAAGTGCCAGAAGACCGGACATTATGCCAATGAATGTCCTGAAGGCCAGAATGGCAACGGAAGCTCGGGGAAGAAGCCGAACCCTTTCAATAGGGGACAGGTGAACCACGTTAACGTGGAGGAGGTTGAAGAGCAGCCGGATGCCGTAATCGGTAAGTTTTTGGTTAAGTCATTTACTGCACTTGTTCTTTTTGATACTGGTGCATTGCATTCATACATATCAAGGGGATTTGTGGATAAGTATAACCTGCCCACTAAGGTTCTTAGAACACCTATGCTAGTAACCTCACCAGGAGCAGAGTATATGGCCAGTCAAGGATGTTTTCAAGTGCCATTGAGTATAGGTAGGCATGTGTTTCCCTCGGATTTAATCATTTTGGAATCACAAGGATTGGATGTAATTCTGGGTACAGATTGGCTGTCGATGTATGGAGGAAACATCGATTGCGCCAGTAAGACAATTTTGCTTACCACCCCAGAAGGGAGAAGGATCAAGTATGTATCCCGACATGTGCCATAAGGGACTCAAGTAAATTGTTTAACAGGAGTTGTGCAGGAGGAAGTACCAGTGGTAAGGGATTTCCCTGAAGTATTTCCAGAAGAGTTGCCCGGCATGCCACCGGATAGAGATATTGAGTTTTTGATTGAGCTATTGCCAGGCACAGGGCCAATATCAAAGAGACCATACAGGGTGCCTGCAAAGGATTTGGTGGAGATTAAGAAGCAGATTAAGGAGTTACTGGATAAAGGATACATTCGCCCAAGTTCGTCGCCTTGGGGATCACCAGTACTTCTAGTGGAGAAAAAGGATGGATCGTTAAGGATGGTTGTTGATTATCGAGGATTGAATGAAGTAACCATCAAGAACAAGTACCCACTACCAATGATCTGTTTGATCGATTGCAAGGAGCTAAGTTATTTTCCAAGATCAATCTGCGATTAGGATACCACCAGTTGAAGATTCGAGAACAGGATATACCTAAGACAGCTTTTACCACCAGGTATGGGATGTACAAGTATACAGTTATGTCATTTGGTCTGACTAACACACCTGCCTATTTTATGAACATGATGAACAAAGTGTTTATGGAGTTCTTGGATAAGTTCGTCGTGGTGTTCATTGATGATATCCTGGTTTACTCAAAGAATGAAGAGGAGCATAAGGAACATTTGCGATTGGTACTGGAGAAGCTCAGAGAACATCAGTTGTATGCCAAGTTCAGCAAATGTGAGTTTTGGTTGAAGGAAGTAGGATTCCTCGGACACGTTATATCCAGAGAAGGTATATCAGTAGATCCCACTAAAGTTGATACCGTGACCAAGTGGGAAGCACCAACCATAGTTGGCGAGATCTGCAGTTTCCTTGGGCTCACAGGATACTACCGGAGATTTATTGAGAATTTCTCAAAGATTGTGAAGCCTATGGCTGAGTTATTAAAGAAGGATACCAAGTTCATATGGACCGAGGAGTGTGAGGCTAGTTTCCAGGAGTTGAAGAAACGCTTGGTTACTTCACCAGTGTTGATTTTGACAGACCAGACCAAGGACTATGAGGTGTACTGCGACGCTTCACATCGAGGACTTGGAGCAGTGCTTATGCAGGAAGGGAGAGTTGTTTCATATGCCTCACGAGTTGAATTATACTACGCATGATTTGGAGTTAGCAGTTCTAGTGCATGCATTAAAAACATGGGGACATTTCCTCATTAGAAATCATTGTGTGGTGTACATGGATCACAAGAGTTTGAAATACATTTTCACGCAGAAGGAGTTAAACCGCAGACAAAGGAGATGGTTGGAGCTCATCAAGGATTATGATATGAGATTGCATTACCATCCCGGAAAGGCTAATGTAGTAGCTGACGCATTAAGCCGCAAAAGCCATGTCAATACATTAATGACGGGAGAAATACCAAAGGAGTTAGCCGAGGATCTTCGTGAACTATGTTTGGAAATAGTTCCGAGAGGCTATATAGCAGCATTGGAGATTCAGTCAACTTTGATGGATAGAATCAGAGAAGCTCAGAAGACTGACAAGGAAATTGCCTCTATAAAGGAGAAAATGAGCGAAGGAAAGGCTAAAGGATTTCATGAGGATGAGCACGACACCCTATGGTTTGAAGACCATGTTTATGTGCCCAATGACCCGGAGATCAGGAAGTTGATTTCGCAAGAGGCGCATGACTCACCATATTCGATTCACCCAGGAAATACCAAGATGTATTTGGATTTGAAGGATATTGTGGAGTATGTAGCAGATTGTGATGTATGTCAGAGAGTAAAGGCAGAGCATCAGAAGCCAGCAGGATTGCTACAGCCATTGCCGATACCCGAATGGAAGTGGGATAAGTTAGGCATGGATTTTATCATGGGATTACCCAGGACTCGTTTAGGCTATGACTCGATTTGGGTTGTAGTTGATCGGTTGACGAAAGTAGCTCATTTCATCCCGGTAAAGACCACTTACACTAGTGCTAAGTTGGCAAAGATATACATGGCCAGGATTGTATGCTTACATGGAGTTCCGAGGAGTATAGTATCAGATAGAGGAACCCAGTTTACCTCAAAGTTTTGGAAGCAGTTGCACGAAACCTTGGGTACCAGGCTAGAGTTCAGCACAGCTTTTCATCCACAGACAGATGGACAGACCGAGAGAGTCAATCAGATTTTGGAGGACATGCTGAGAGCTTGTGCGCTAGATTATGGATCTAGTTGGGACGAGAATTTGCCGTATGCCGAGTTCTCTTACAACAACAGCTATCAATCCAGTTTAAAGATGGCCCCTTTTGAAGCCTTGTACGGAAGAAGGTGCAAGACACCGTTGTCGTGGGATGAAGTTGGAGACCGCCAGTTGTTTGGACCTGATTTGATTAAGGAGTCTGAACAGAAGGTGAAATTGATTCGCGATAGGCTAAAGATAGCCCAGTCCAGGCAGAAAAGCTACGCAGATGCTAAATGCAAGGAGACAGTTTACGAAGTTGGAGATAGAGCTTATCTTCGAGTATCCCCACTTCGGGGAACAAAGCATTTTGGTGTTAAGGGAAAGTTAGCGCCACGATTTGTAGGACCATACCGAGTATTGGAACGTATGGGAGAAGTAGCCTACAAGTTGGAATTGCCCGAAGGATTGTCAGGAGTTCATGATGTGTTCCACGTTTCTCAGTTGAAGAAGTGCCACGCGGAGATGGCTGACATACCCTTGAGAGACACAATGCCATTGGAAGCAATTCAGTTGGATAACGATTGGACCTATGAGGAGAAACCAGTTAAGATTCTAGAGTATGCCAATCGAGTCACCCACAGCAAGGTTATAAAGTTTTGCAAGGTTCAGCAGAGCCACCACACGAAGGATGAAGCCACCTGGGAGCGAGAGGAAGATTTGCTCAAGGACCACCCTCACCTATTTTCTAGCCAACCCGAATCTCGGGGGCGAGATTAATCTTAAGGGGGGTAGGTTTGTAACATCCCAAATTTTCAATTTGGAATGTTATACACTAGATCATCATTGCATATCATATTTTATTTACTTTTGGTTTTGATCCTAGAAATTCTACGCAACTCAAGGACCCACGGAGAGAGTTGGGGATTTCGTTATTTTCATATTTGAGTTTTCTCAAATTTTGAGAATAGGATCATTTGATTTTAATTATTTTATCATCAATTATTTCTATTATGAAAATATGAGAGAGGGAATAAAATGACTTTCCCCAAAATAAAGAAATATTGAGGATTTAATAAAAAAATCAAATAAGATCTTTTTTCAGAGTTTTTCGGTATTTTATTTGAATTTAGGAAAAATGTGCGTTTTTCAAAATTACATTTAGGCCCCAAATAAATGTTCACCTTGTGCGGATCGATTTTCGAAGCCCGGGAAAATTTATTTCGGGATTTTTGGAGTCCATTTAGTATTTCTTTTATTTGTTTTTCTGCGTGGAATATTAAAAAAAACGCGAACCGACTTCGGGCCGTACCCGAGCGGGACTCCGCCCGGGGGCAGCCTTTATAAGCCGCCCGACCCGAGCCGCCGAGCCCATCAGCCGCCGCTAGCCCACCCGCGCCCAAAACCCTAACCCTAGCCGCCGCCGCCGCCACCGCCGCCGCCGCCCGCCGCCGCCGCCGCCGCTGGACCCGCCGCCCGAGGTCAACCTCGTTTTCGCCGCCCATTTTTTTAAAAAAAAGTCGCGGTTTTTTTAAATACATCGGTTTTTTTGATTTATTTAAATAGCGAGCGTTCATACGTTCGTTCGTTCTAGCGAACGTTCGTCGTTTTTTTCTCGGATTAAATCCGCGATTTTTCTGATCGTGATTCCTGATCTGATTTTCGTTTCAGTATAACTTTTCGCTCGTTTATCGGAATCAGGCGATTCAAGCACCTGGAGTTTCGTCTCAAAACCCTCTATCCGTTTAACCAACTCAAACAAGTTTTTGCCACTGTAAAAATTGCCCTAGATCCATAATAGTAAATGAAGCCTGTTTCTTTTGTCATTTAACTTTCGTTGCTTCGTTTGATATGATTCTTTTTGCAAACCGGAGTTCTTAAGTTGAACCTTTCGGTTAGATCTCTTATTTGAGTTTTACTCGTGCATTAGATGAATACTTATTGTATGCTTGTTTGTTTGTCTACGGTAGAATACCCGGAGTGCGCCGCCTGTTACTTCGAATCTCTAGGTTTCGCGGATCATCGGCAAGGCAAGTAACACTTTGATCATACCTCCTACTACCCAGTTTTATTGCATTAGATCAATCCTCACACATTGCATGATTAGGATCTAATTAAATTGTGGGATTGGAAGTAGTTGAGGTAGTACCTATTACTTGTTTATTTTCAAACCTTTGGGAGTTACTTCTACGTTTGCCTTTGTGCCATGCTATGCTAGTAGACGTGGATTGGGTGAGTGATATCCATGACAGATGTGAGAGTGTTAATTAATGGTTTATCTAAGGTGGCAACTTAAACACACATCTGGGTGGATTGAGGTACCTGGGTATTCCAGGATTGCCTGTTTTTCTTTATGGACCGCCACCCAGGCCCAAAGGGATCATGAGATTTTTCATACTAGAAACTTCCGTGTGCAGCCACAAGCTATTATGGGCTCTAGCATAGTTGATTAAGTCGTGCGAACTCTTACAGGGTAGACTAGCAGATGTAGGGGAAAGTAGGTGTAACGGTCTATCCATCGTAAGGTGCTAGCGCTTCTGAAAGATTGTGTCTCGGTCATCCGTCTTCTCAAACACCATGTAGTGCGAGAAACCAAACGGAGGCGATCGAGTCTTGTGGGGAAAAGTGTGCAAACCTCTGCAGAGTGTATAAACTAATCATGGTTAGCCGTGTCCCCGGTTATGGACATCTTGAGTATCTAGTGCTTGGATTATCATGTGAATCTCAACATGGTACTCTAAATTAATTTTGTTGGGTTTTGTTAATGATGATGCTTAATTGGGATTGAGAATGCTGTCAACCATTCTCAATGTTCAACGACCACCATGATAGTTAAATAAAATTTATTCCTTTGTAGTAGGGAAAAATTGGCTTTACGCAAAACTGTAACCTTAGAGCTTTCCACCAGCCAAATATGCATATAGTATAGTTGTTTCATTCCATTACTCTCTATGTGTTACCTTGCCTACATATTCCATGTGCTGACCCGTTTCGGGCTGCAACGTTGATGTTGTAGACTTTTCAGACGATGATTAAGTAGTTTTTAGGTCGTGGTTCTATACTCAGTGATGCCATTGGAGTTGATGGACTCACTTATCTTCCAAAGCCTTCCGCTGTTATCGTTATTAGATGGCCTTAAGCCATATTTATTGTAATAAGTTCTCTATTGAGACACTCAATGTAATAAGTGTGTGATTGCTACTATGTTATAAATCCTCCGAGTACTATGTGGTGTCAGCATTACTGATCCAGGGATGACACCTGAGCACAGAGATCAGACCGTTTGAGGTTTGGTCGCTACAACAAAGCATTGGGACAGACATAAGGTTGTATCCTAAGGACTCAACAAGCATGACTTTGTCCATGTGTCGATCCTTTGTAATCGCAACCTTACCTAGACCCAATACCTGACTTTTGCCTTTGTCAGCAAAAATGATATGCTTCAGATGCGACGGAGATAATGGAGCATCCATCAATAGATTCTTGTCACCAGTCATGTGGTTTGTACATCCACTATCAAGGACCCACTCAGTGGCTTTGGGTTGATCATCCTGCAGATGAATTAGTGCAGCTTACAAACTCATATACTTCATCAGTGAAGAATATGACATCTAAGATCAATTTCATCAAGTAAAAGAACTGATAAAGCAATATGAGGACGTGAGAAATGAAAGTTCATTTCTTCATGATTAGCCTGCGTCCTATCAGGCATGCTCAGGTCTCCAGCAAATTCTTCAGACGATTACGTGCGTCTGGAGACCTGACCCTGCCGAAGAGATTAGTTCTTTTTCTTCACCACCCACATCTGAAGGGGTGGCAAAGAGTTCATCATTCTGCGAGCTCCATACGAAAAGGATGGCATAGAAGCCAGTCCATTTCGTTTCACATAAGAGGGGTTAGAGTAAGCATAAGAGTATGCAGAGAAATTCTTCGAGGACTTATGGACATAATGATTTGAAGAATAATGCACATATCCATAATCCTTAGATCTTCCCTGTGAAACAGACGGGTTAGCATGACGATGTTCATATGAGGACTTTGATCCATATGAGGAATTTGGTCCGTATGAGGACTTGAATCCATATGAAGAATTTGGTCCATATGAAGAATTTGATCTGGGGTTCCTATTCTTCACAGGTGGCGTTATGATGACATTCACCTGAAGATTTTCAAGGCATCTTTTGGGAACCCAGATTTTCTTCATAGGGGAGCCGTTCCTGCAGTTAGTGCCAACATATCTAGCAAATACTTCACCATTCTGATTTTTTAATAGCTTATAGTTGGAGTCAATTGACTCATCATCAGAATGAGGAGATTCACATGCAAATCCAGATAAGTTAGATGGATCAACTGGAGGTCCCTTTGCAGCAACCCATGTAGTTTTGGGGTACTGCTCAGGCTTCCAATATGTACCATCAGCATTGAGTTTCCTCTCAAAGGCGATACCCTCTTTCCTAGGGTTCCTGTTGAGGATCTGCTTTTTAAGCACATCACAAAGAGCCTGATGCCCTTTGAGGCTTTTGTACATGCCTGTCGTGTACAATTCCTTCAGCTCTGCATCGTCAGTGATACTAGCAATGTCCTCAGATAAGGAATTAGTGATAGCAGAGGCATGTGAAGAATTTGAAACATTAGCAGCATTTGAACATTCAGGTGAAGAATTAGCAGATTCACGTTCAATGCACTTCAAGCATGGAGGAACAAATTCTTCCTGAGAAGCGCTGATTTGTTGAGCAAGTAATGAATCACGCTCCTTCTGAAGATCTTCATAACTCACTCTTAGCTTCTCAAGGTCTTGCTTTCTTTGAAGAAATTCATAAGAAAGCTTCTCATGATCCGATAAGAGAGTGTTATGATGACTTTGAAGTTTGTCAAGCTTGGACTGAAGTCTCTGAAGATTTTCAGTCAAAGTTTCAGTGCGATCCATTTCTTCACCCAACATATCATCACTTTTATTTAGCATGTTTTGAACCTTTTCTAATGCCCTTTGCTGTTTTATAGCAATCTTAGCAAGTTTAGAATAGTTGGGTTTAAGGTTTTCATCGGATTCATTCTCACTTGATTAAGAGGAGGTATATTTGAGTACCTTGGCACCCTTTGCCATGAAGCAATAGGTGGGAGCGTAGTCATCATCGCCTTCATCAGCCTTGTTGGTGAGGTCATTTTCTTCAATATTGAAGATAGACTTGCTGACGAATGCAGTAGCGAGAGCAAGGCTCGCCACTCCGGATTCGGACTCCTCAGATGACTCCTCTTCCTCATTTTCTTCAGATTCAGCCTCAGAGTCCATTTCCTTGCCAATGAATGCCCTGGCCTTCTTGGAGATGCTCTTCTTGTGATATGAAGGCTTTGAGGATTTTGATGATGAGGATTTTGTGGATTTCTTCTTTTTCTTCGCATCATCAGAACTGTAGTCCTTGTATTTCTTCTTCTTTGATTCCTTTTCCCACTGAGGACAATCTTGAATGAAATGTCCAGGTTTCTTGCATTTGTGACAGAGCCTCTTCTTGTAGTCACTGGATGAGGAATCATTGCTCCTTGAGGATCTTCCAAGGCGACCACGTCTTGAGAACTTTTGGAACTTCTTCATGAGCAGAGCCAGATCATGGCTCAGTTCTTCAGGATCACCAAGGCTGCTACCAGAGTCTTCATCTTCGGACTCAGATACTGCCTTAGCCTTCAGTGCACGTGTTCTGCCATAGCTTGAACCATAGAGATCTCTCTTTTCAGCAAGTTGGAACTCATGAGTATTTAGCCTCTCGAGAATATCAGCGGGATCAAGTGACTTGTAATCAGCACGTTCTTGTATCATCAATGCCAGAGTGTCAAATGAGGAATCAAGCGATCTCAGCAATTTCTTCACCACCTCATGGTCGGTGATGTCAGTGGCACCAAGTGCTTGAAGCTCATTTGAGATGTCAGTGAGGCGATCGAAGGTTTGTTGAACATTTTCATTGTCGAGTCTTTTGAAGCGGTTGAAGAGATTGCGAAGAACATCAACTTGAGAGTCACGCTGAGTTGAAACTCCTTCATTCACTTTGGACAACCTGTCCTAGATAAGCTTCGCTGTTTCCAAAGCACTCACTCTGCCATACTGTCCTTTGCTCAGATGGCCACATATGATATTCTTCGCTTGAGAGTCGAGTTGCTTGAATCTCTTCACATCGGCAGCATTCAGAGAAGGTGTGACTGAGGGAACACCATCTTCCACAACATACCAGAGATCGTTATCAATTGCTTCAAGATGCATTCGCATCTTATTCTTCCAGTAGGGGTAGTCTGTCCCATCGAAGGTAGGACACCCAGTAGAGACCTTGATCATACCTGCGGTCGACATAACTAAAACTCCAGGCGGTTAAACCAAAATCACACAAAAAAGGGAGTACCTTGCTCTGATACCAATTGAAAGTGCGTTATATCGACTAGAGGGGGGGTGAATAGGTGATTTTTATGAAATTCTTCACTGAGGAATTTGCCGGTGAGGAAATTCCTTAGCGAAGAACTACTAGCAGTGGAATAAGTACTCAAAAGTAAACATAACAGAATACAAGCATAGTCATCATGATGAAATGAAGACAGGCACAGAGTACAGGAAGCGTAATCACAGGATAAAACAGGATGAAGACAAACAGACTGAAGAAATTAAACTGAGGAAATTGAGAAAGTCTTCAGTCGAAGTCTTCAAACACAGATATGAACAAGCACACAACACAGTTATGAGGAAATGAAAGAGTTGAGGAAATAGAACCAGTAAGCTTGGTGAAGACAATGATTTGGTAGACCAGTTCCAACTGTTGTCTCAGTTGTACGTCTGGTTGGAGCGGTTGAGTATTTAAACTCGAGGACACACAGTCCCGGACACCCAGTCAAGGACACTTAGTCCAAGACACCCAGTCCTCACCGATTCTCCTTGAACTAAGGTCACACAGACCTCGTCCAATCACTCGTGGTAAGTCTTCAGGCGACTTCCAAACCTTCACAAACTTGGTCACTCGGTGATCCACAATTCCTCTTGGATGCTCTAGACCATGACGCCTAACCGTCTGGAAGAAGCACAGTCTTCAAAGGTAACAAGCGTCAGATCCACTCAGGATCAATCTCTTAAGTGATGCTCAATCACTTGGGGTTTGTAGGTGTTTGGGTTTTGGGTTTTTGGTTTTTCCTCACTTGATGATTTTCGCTCAAAGTCCTCAGAGGATGGGTTGATCTCAAATGACAAGTGTCAGTTTCTCTCGGAGCAGCCAACCAGCTAGTGGTTGTAGGGGGAGGCTATTTATAGCCTAGGGAGCAGCCCGACATGATAAGACATAAATGCCCTTCAATGATATGACTGTTAGGTGGATAGATATTTTGGGACAGCTGGTGCATAGCACAGCAACTGTCGGAATTTTGAGTAGCAAAATCCTCAGGGCTATCATGTTCCTCACTGTGTAGGCAATCCGCACTGGCGAATTCCTAACTCCTCAGTCAGGACAAATTCCTCAGAGACCAGAAGAACTTTGTCTCTGTCACTGAAGAAATTGGCTGAACTGTATGAGATTTCCAATGGCTTCACTCGAAGGGATTGGTAGGTGTAGGATTTTGAGTTGAGCATCACATGGAAATTTTTCCTTAGTATTTCCTCGACCCCCTTTAACAGTACGGTGTTTCCTATGACTCAAGAAAGAGAAAAACAAAACTATGAAAATGAAAGTCTTCAAGCTTCATATTCCTCGCATGAATATCAAGTCTTCACGGACACACCAATTTCTTCACTTTCAAAGTCTTCATGAAAGTCTTCAGAAATACCAAAATCTTCAGTCGAAGATATTCATTTTTAGGGGTCGACATTTCCTGTAAATATCAAACTCCTCATAGACTTGTTGACCTGTGTACACTCACAAACGCATTAGTCCCTTAACCTATAAGTCTTCAATACACCAAAATCACTAAGAGGCACTAGATGTAGTTACACGATAGCCAAATCTCCCTCAGCAACAGTGCCGTCTTTAAAGACGGGATGAGACATCCTTCCTGGTGGCGACGACATAGCAGAACTCTCAATGAAAGCACCAATGTCGGTGTCAAAACCGGTGGATCTCGGGTAGGGGGTCCCGAACTGTGCGTCTAGGCCGGATGATAACAGGAGGCAGGGGACACGATGTTTTACCCAGGTTCGGGCCCTCTTGATGGAGGTAAAACCCTACGTGCTGCTTGATTAATATTGATGATATGGGTAGTGCAAGAGTAGATCTACCACGAGATCAGAGAGGCTAAACCCTAGAAGCTAGCCTATGGTATGATTGTATGTTGTGATTGTTGTCCTACGGACTAAAACCCTTCGGTTTATATAGACACCGGAGAGGGTTAGGGTTACACAAGGTCGGTTACAAAGGAGGAGATATTCATATCCGTATTGCCTTGTTTGCCTTCCACGCCAAGTAGAGTCCCATCCGGACACGAGACGAAGTCTTCAATCTTGTATCTTCATAGTCTAACAGTCCGGCCAATGGATATAGTCCGGCTATCCGGAGACCCCCTAATCCAGGACTCCCTCAGGCGGTCTTGAGCTGTTTGGCGGCCTTTTCGCACGGCTCCGAAGACGAAGCCCGAGTGCGTTTTTGCACTTGTGTGCTTGGAGGAGCTGCCTTGCCACGCCCGCCTGCAGGGTCTTGAGACTGTTTGGATCGACGTTCTGAGCGAGGTGGTGAGTTGACTTCCTCATTACCATCCGAGTCGTCGCTGTCATATTCATTGTCATCGGGGGATTGCCAGTCACCACTCTCGTCTGTGCTCTCCGTTCCCTCCTAGACTTGCTCCCCGTTTGGCATTGAGTACATCTCAGTATAAATCTGCAAAGCAAGAAGTTAAACAAGCATCAATCAGATTCAAGGACAGTTGCAAAACAGAATAAAAATGCACTCGGTAACAAAGGTCAGACCTTGTACGGCTGGTTTTCAGCATCGAATGGTGCAACTCTTCCGGACCCCTGGGTTGTCTTTGTTTCCAGTGATGCTCCGCAGCCACTGCGCCACCGTCTCCTCGGTAACTTCCTTTGGGTCGACCCGAGCGGTGTCACTAGGGCCCGAGTACATCCACGTCGGATGATCGTGAGCTTGGAGAGGTTGGATGCGTTGACTGAGAAACACCTCCAACAAATCCGTGCCAGTCACGCCATCATGGACTAATTGGACTACTCGGTCGACTAGCATAGACAACTCTCCCTTCTCTGTTGGAGTCACGGTCAACGAAGAGGGTTGGCGGACTCGGTCCATGGTGAAGGGGGGAAGACCAGTTGACTGACCAGGAGTCGGAACATCTTGGCAATAGAACCAGGTCGACTGCCACCATCTAATTGGCTCTGGAAGGGTCATAGAAGGAAAAGTACTCCTACCCCTCATCTGAATCCCTAAACCCCCGCACATTTGGATCACATGTGTCTTTTCATCATTCGGATTTGCCTTCTTCACAGTTTGAGAACAGCAAGTAAAAATGTGCTTGAATAAACCCCAATGCGGTAGACAACCCAAGAAGTTTTCACACAGAGAGATGTATGCAGCAAGATATGTGATTGTGTTGGGGGAGATGTGATGAAGTTGGGCACCAAAAAAAGTTCAAGAAACCCTGGAAAAAGGATGTGGAGGCAGAGTGAAACTGCGGTCGACATGGGTGGCAAGGAGGACGCACTCACCCTCCTGCGGCCGAGGCTCGGTCTCGTTCCCCGGCAACCTCCAAGACCCGTGGGCAATCAAGCCTCCACTATCCAGATCCTCCAAGTCTTCCTTCTGGATCGTGGATTGAATCCAATCCCCTGGATCCAACCAGGCAGCAAACCAGACCTCGACTACGACCCTCGACTCGTTTTCTTGCCCTTCGCCGCCGCCTTCTTCGAGCACTCCAGGGATGCCGTATTGTCCTTTCCCATGGTGACGAAGTGTGTGCGGGCGAGCGGAGACGATGAAGATGTCCTAGAGCACGGTGGAGAAGCAGAGGAGGAAGAGGATGATTGGGAGGCATTGTGCGTTGCATCAGCCTGGGCGCTATTTATGAGACCACTTCTAAGTGGCTGACAAGTGGGCCCGAGCGATCTTATCATATCCCGCAGGAGGCGCTCGCCCGATACATGGTGGAAAAGGCGACACGAAGATCGAGGCGCCCCCATCTATCCACTCAGATTACTGCGGCACGCTCCATCCCACGCGCTTCCCCGAAATTTCGAATCGCGTGAAATCTGGGAACGACAAAGCAACCAATCGCGCCGAGGATTTCGTACCATAACTCACTCGAAGATTATCAACATAACTCGCTCGACGACCTTTGAATTGATCAAGGCGACTGAAACGAAGCTGAAGCCCCAGCATGACTCCCTAATTCTAGTGAAATGCCTCCGAGGCATGGAATCGAGTCGGAACCGACATCAACTCTCTTTTTACTCGGACCTCAATCCATTCGAGGGCTAATGACGATGCCATTAACCTAGGGTAGGGTCATAGGCCTGGCCTAGACGCCCTACCCAATGTCACCACCCTAGAGTCAAGAACATTCAAAGTACGACAAAGGATACCGACTGAAATAACCTTGGAGTGCAATCCACTCAACCAATTATCTCACTTGGATATCCCAATTCCATTCGACCAAGAAGAAGTCACTCTACCATACAAGAAATCACTCGGAGTACGGAAGATCTAAAGCCACTCAGGATGGCAACGGTCAGGCGTTCACTCCGCAGTATTTAAAGATCATTTATATCTCTTTGTAGCTGGCGTTATCAGTAACGCCCTGTCTTAATGTACATTGAACCATGTGTAAAGGGCGATGGCTGGGGTCCTGGCGCACTCTATATAAGCCATCCCCTCCTCTGGCACAAGGGTTCGCACCCCCTGTAACTTTCACGCATAATCCAGTCGACCAAGCCTCCGGGCACTAAGACGTAGGATTGTTACTTCCTCTGAGAAGGGCCTGAACTCGTAAACCTTGCGTGCACAACCTCACCGTAGCTAGGACCTTGCCTCCTCCTACGTACCCCCTATTCTATTGTCAGACTTATTCCCACGACAGTTGGTTCTCCAAACCGACGCAAACAGAGACTCTCTAGATTTGACACTGCTAATGCAGTTGAAGTCCCAAGTCTACATGATGAGTTCATCTCCCATACTCCACCATCGCAGGTGCTTGCTCTAAGTTGACAGTGTGATAATTGGTTTTGTGTTGCATATGTTGTCTAGCATGTATTTCTTCTATTTTGATTAAATTGCACCTGCTGAGTATATATGTTATACATGTGCATATGACATGCCTTTATGTGTCTAGAAAACACTGCATCTATCTATTATACCATGTTCTTACATAAAAGTACTGTTGTTGTGTATCCTGCATTAGTCACTCATGATTGGACACTTTTAACATGGCAGTTTGATAGTGGTTGCATCTTGCATTGATTTCTAGGTTGTACTGCTTCTAATTTTTCGAAATGCCACTTATGACAAGACACTTTTAACTTGGCAGAGTGATATTGGTAGCATCTTTCATATGGTGTCTAGCTTGCATTACTTTTATTTTCTTGAAAATCCTTCTGCTTAGTTTGCACATCATAGCTGTGAACATGTCATGCTGTCCTGTTTTTCTTACATATTGCATCCTCATACGGTTGTCTTACATCAAAGTATTGCTTGTCTATATTATGCATCAATGAGTTCAAAAGAGCGATTTTATTCTTTTGTGTTGTTGGTAGACACGGAAAAGTCAAAAAAGAGCAAGGAAAAGAATATAGTAGGGAATGGTGTTACTCATCAGGTCAGGTGCACCGGAAAAGGATCTGCCCTCGAGATTCTGCTGGTACTTATAGTGCAGTAGAAGGTCCAAGTCCACCGACTAAATCTACAAACACAGTATCACCTACTCCACTAGCTACAGCATCCGCTTCAACTGCACCGGCATCTCAACGAGTTACTCATTCATTTGCTCCGCAACTGGCCAGTTCCCAAGTTGCCTTCACACCTAACACTACTTCTGAAGCACTGCTGACACAACAGGACTTGGCAAGATCAGATGAACCTCATGAGCATCAACACCAAGACGGTACCTGACCGTGTCAAGTTGCAGTTGCATGCTCCTTTATATTTACTCTCATAGTTTGATGTGCACTAACACTTTCCATATTCGTTGTTGAACTAGCACCAGGGCGCAAGCAGAAACAGACAACAGGGAAAATGCTTGACAGAATAACAAAATCTAAAGGAGGAAGAATGGAGATCCATTTTGAGGCAGGTTTAAAAAGGCCACGTGATGCTACATAGTCAGCCAAGTTAGTATCAGAGGCAGCCGTTGCTGTTAGGTGTCATGCACGTATCCTCCCAACGTGGATCCAGTACAGGAATGAGAAAGACGATATCGAGTTTAACACCTTCCTTGACCATGTATCCGTAAGTAATGTTATTCATCGCAATTTGTAATATTGTCTTGTTGTGTCCCATACTTTCTAGCTTCATCCTAATAAGACTCACATTCTTTTTTCAACAGATGAGGTTCAAGTTGGATCTGAAAGATGATGCAACTAAACAAGCATGCACTCATGTTTTTCAGACTGCTCTGCAACGGTATCGGTATCACCTTAGAAAAACTCACTTTGAAGGCAAGGCTAACAATGAAATCTCCCAAACATCTCCAGTGGAATATATTACAGATGAAGACTGGACAACCCTTGTTAAACACTGGTCTGATCCAAAGTACCAGGTAGGGTATATGTATTTGATTAGATCACATATTAAACTTGTATTGACGTATGTGCCTTACAAGTGTATCTTCTTCTAGGCTAATTGTTTAAAGAACAAGACCAACCGTTTTAAAGTGAAATTCCAACAGACAACAAGATCTCGTAGCTATATTGCACACTGCGAGGCTCTTGTAAATAGCTGTCACTTCCTTCTTTTTTCTGTGCCATATTATCATATCTATATTGACTTGTTCCGAATATAGAGGAAAGCCCATGCGGACCAAAAAGAACCTAAACCGAATGCAATGCAAATCTTCAAGGATTGCCACACCAGCAAGATGAAGGGCATGAGCATGCCAGTTCAAGCCGTTGTTGTAAGTCCTTACTCCTCCTGCCTTTGAACTACTTGTTACTGTGACGTGTTCATTTAACTGCTTGGTTTGTAGCCAATGTCAGTTACTCTGTTCACTTTTATACATAGTTGTCTTAACATATCATTTCACCTTACACGGTTTAAAAGAGATGAAAGATATTCTTTTGGTCTTGATCTGTAATCTAGTTGTGATGTTCATGTGACCACACAATGATACAATAGCATGTTTGTTTTATATATGTTTGCTCGTGATATGAGTGATGTCATACTATGTTCATCCTACTTTAAACCATGTCTCTTTATCCTTACATGTCAAAGAATGTGAGGGAATAGACAATACATCAGGCATGCTACATGGACATATGTTCCGAAATTGATTTTATTATGTAGTTGGCACTACAATACATGCTAATGTATTACAGTAGTTCACCAAAATAAGTTATGTATAAACGTGAAACCTACTTTGTTTATTTTTGTCTCATTAGTAACTTATATGGTACACTAATCTACAAGTTGAACTTTCAGCAAGCTATGGAACAAATGATTGAACAACCACAACCACCTGAAGGTGACGAGGCTACCACAGGCACAATGTCACCTCTTGCTGCAGTGCGTCAGTATCTCTCCACTAACAGTGCAAAAAGCACCTTCTTGTGTAATTCTGGTTTGATTGTCAAGGTAACCTCGTCCAAATCGCCTACTGAACAAAAAATTTCGGCTAGACAGAGTGATATATTTGTGCTCCAGACATAAGTCCAATCCCTAATGGACGTTGTTTCGAAAACAAGAATAGTGGTTGACAAATGTCGTCAAGACATGAATGGTTTTGAAACCAGACTATCAGACATTTTCTTCGTTGTTCAAGAGAAATGGCGGAAAAAGGGGATGATCATGCTGCTCCATCAGATTCTACAGCCTGAAACATTAGCACTCAGGTCAAATGGTATGTGCTTCTATACATCTGATGGTGCTTTTATCTACAAGGATTGTAAACTTTATGCCAACATGCTTTTTGTTGTATGGCTGGAATTTATTTTATTGTGATACATCATTTATCATGCTGCCAAAGGCTGTAGAAATTACGACGCTATTTTTTGTATAGTGTAGGTTTATCTTAGTAATGTGTTCAAACAAAAGCTTCGTAGGATCCCAACATGCCAACATTCGTTAGGCCCATTCCAATTGGGCTAAAAACAATAATGGGTCGTAATTTGCATGTAGCCCACTAAAAATATCTGGGCCTAAATCAGCATAAGCTTTCATATTTTTGGTAGGTCTGTGCCCCTAGTGGGCCTTTAATAGGCGTAAACATAATTTGGGCCCTCAGTAACAATAGGTCGTTAACATGTGTAAATATCTTGAGCCCATAAATAACATGGGCCTTTAATAGGCCGAAAGTGAGATTGGGCCTTGATTGTGCCAAATAACCCACTAGTAATTAGCATGCCGATATGTATCTCAGCTCATGGTGGCCCATTTACAATGTGGATAGTTCACAGACCAAAATTCAGATGGGCCGTAAATGCGCCGACCTATTACACGGGCCTTTAACAGGCCAGAAGTTCGGTCGGGCTTGATTAGTATCAGTTTTATATGGGTCGTTAATAGGCCCAATGTGATGTTGGTCCACATATGGCCCATGGATTTCGTCCGACGTTAACAGGCCGAAAATCACAACAGGCCGGAAGTGGCCCAAATCTACAGTGGGCCTCTAACAGGCCGAATGTCAGACATGGCCGAATATGACCCAAATCCTTCACGGTCGTTTATGGGCCGAAAGTTTTAATGGCCAAAAAATGGGCCCAAATTAAGCAGGACCTTTAATAGGCCGAAAACACACCGGGCCATAATTCGGCCCAAATACTTAGCGGACTATTAACGGGCCAGAAGTGACCATGGGCCATGATGATGACAAGTTTATAATGGGTCGTTGACGGGCCGATTTGACAATAGTCGTACGGGCCTTAACTACGAATGGGTCGTCTGCAAGCAGGCCGTTAATGGGTCAGCCCGCTAATTTTGACTGGGCCAACCTTTTTAACCTAAATGGACCACTGTTGGGCCTTGCCACGTGTCGACGTATCATCTGTGCATTGGGGGTTGACATCTGTCCTTTTCGGGTGCTAACAAGTGGTTGCTATAGCCAATGATAATTTTACACGTGGAAAATCTCCATTGGACGGGGTTATTCATGGGTTATCGGATCCAAACCGGAACCCCATAGCTTAATGGTGACCCGTTACAGTGGATGCCTGCTACGACTTGAGCTTGTGTTGGTTTTCCCCGAAGAGGAAGGGATGATGCAGCAGAGTAGCGTAAGTATTTCCCTCAGTTTTTGAGAACCAAGGTATCAATCCAGTAGGAGGCCACGCTCAAGTCCCTCGTACCTGCACAAAGCGATAGCTACTCGCAACCAACGCGATTAGGGGTTGTCAATCCCTTCACGGTCACTTACGAGAGTGAGATCTGATAGATATAATATTTTTGGTATTTTTGGTATAAAGATGCAAAGTAAAAAGTGAAAGCAAAGTAAAAAAGCAAAGCAAGATTAAAGTGATGGAGATTGATATGATGAGAATAGACCCGGGGGCCATAGGTTTCACTAGTGGCTTCTCTCAAGAGCATAAGTATTCTATGGTGGGTGAACAAATTACTGTTGAGCAATTGACAGAATTGAGGATAGTTATGAGAATATCTAGGCACGATCATGTATATAGGCATCACGTCCGTGACAAGTAGATCGAAACGATTCTGCATCTACTACAATTACTCCACTCATCGACCACTATCCAGCATGCATCTAGAGTATTAAGTTAAAAATAGAGTAACGCCTTAAGCAAGATGACATGATGTAGAGAGATAAATTCATGCAATATGAAATAAACCCCATCTTGTTATCCTCGATGGCAACGATACAATACGTGCCTTGCTGCCCCTTCTGTCACTGGGTAAGGACACCACAAGATCGAACCCAAAGCTAAGCACTTCTCCCATGGCAAGAACTACCAATCTAGTTGGCCAAACCAAATGGATAATTCGAAGAGACTTGCAAAGATAACCAATCATACATAAAAGAATTCAGAGAAGATTCAAATATTATTCATAGATAGACTTGATCATAAACCCACAATTCATCGGTCTCAACAAACACACCGCAAAAAGAAGATTACATCGAATAGATCTCCACAAGAGAGGGGGAGAACTTTGTATTCAGATTCAAAGAGAGAGAAGAAGCCATCTAGCTACTAACTATGGACCCGAAGGTCTGAGGTAAACTACTCACACTTCATCGGAGGGGCTAGGATGATGTAGAAGCCCTCCGTGATGACAGCCCTCTTCCGACGGAGCTCCGGAACAAGCCCCAAGATGGGATCTCGTGGATACAGAAAGTTGCGGCAGTGGAATTAGGTTTTTGGATCCTATTCTGATTGTTTGGGGGTACGTGTGTATATATAGGACGAAGAAGTACGCCGGAGGAGCAACGAGGGGCCCACGAGGCAGGGGGCGTGCCCCCCACCCTCGTGACCGCCTCTTTTGTTCCTTGGAGCAGGGTCCAAGTCTCCTGGATCTCGTTCGGTGAGAAAATCACGTTCCCGAAGATTTTATTCCGTTTGGACTCCGTTTGATATTCCGTTTATCTCAAACACTGAAATAGGCAAAAAACAACAATTCTGGGCTGGGCCTCCGGTTAATAGGTTAGTCCCAAAAATAATATAAGAGTGGAAAATAAAGCCCAATATAGTCCAAAACAGTAGATAATATATCATGGAGCAATCAAAAATTATAGATACATTGGAGATGTATCAGGCATCCCCAAGCTTAATTCCTGCTCGTCCTCGAGTAGGTAAATGATAAAAAGAGAATTTTTGATGCGGAGTGCTACTTGGCATAATTTCAATGCAAATCTTCTTAATTGTGGTATGAATATTCAGATTAGAAAGATTCAAGACAAAAGTTTATATTGACATAAAAATAATAATACTTCAAGCATACTAATAAAGCAATTATGTCTTCTCAAAATAACATGGCCAAAGAAAGTTATCCCTACAAAATCATATAGTCTGGCTATGCTCCATCTTCACCATACAAAGTATTTAAATCATGCACATCCCCGATGACAAGCCAAGCAATTGTTTCATACTCTAACTTTTTCAAAACTTTTTCAATCTTCACGCAATACATGAGCGTGAGCCATGGATATAGCACTATAGGTGGAATAGAATGGTGGTTGTGGAGAAGACAAAAAGGAGGGGAAGATAGTCTCACATCAACTATGTGTATCAACGGGCTATGGAGATGCCCATCAATAGATATCAATGTGAGTGAGTAGGGATTGCCATGCAACGGATGCACTAGAGCTATAAATGTATGAAAGCTCAACAAAAGAAACTAGTGGGTGTGCATCCAACTTGCTTGCTCACGAAGACCTAGGGCAATTTTGAGGAAGCCCATCATTGGAATATACAAGCCAAGTTCTATAATGTAAAATTCCCACTAGTATATGAAAGTGACAACATATGATACTCTCTATATGAAGAACATGGTGCTACTTTGAAGCACAATATATGAGACTCGCCATATCATGGTGCTACTTCGAAGCACAAGTGTGGAAAAAAGATAGTAGCATTGCCCCTTTTTTATTTATTTTCTTTTTTGGGGCCTTCTTTTTTTCTTTGACCTTTCTCTTTTTTATTGGGACAATGCTCTATTGAATGATGATCATCACACTTCTATTTATTTACAACTCAATGATTACAACTCGATTCTAAAACAAAGTATGACTCTATGTGGATGCCTCTGGCGGTGTACCGGAATATGCAATGAATCAAGAGTGACAAGTATGAAGAAATTATGAACGGTGGCTTTTCCACAAATACTATGTCAACTACATGATCATGCTAAGCAATATGACAATGATGAATGTGTCATGATGAACTAGATGGTGGAAAGTTGCATGGCAATATATCTCAGAATGGCTATGGAAATGCCATAATAGGTAGGTATGGTGGCTATTTTGAGGAAGGTATATGGTAGGTGTATGATACCAACGAAAGGTGCGCGGTATTTGGAGAGGCTAGCAAATGTGGAAGGGTGAGAGTGCGTATAATCCATGGACTCAACATTAGTCATAAAGAACTGTAGCGACCAGACCTCAAACAGTCTGATCTCTATGCTCCGGTGTCATCCCTGGATCAGTAATGCTGACACCACACAGTACTCGGAGGATTTATAGCAGAGTAGCAATCACACACTTATTACATCGAGTGTCTCAAAAGAGAACTTATTACAATAAATATGGCTGAAGGCCATCTAATAACGATAACAGCGGAAGGCTTGGAAGATAAGTGAGTCCATCAACTCCAACGGCATCACTGAGTATAGAACCACGACCTAAAACTCCTTAATCATCGTCTGAAAAGTCTGCAACATTAATGTTGCAGCCCGAAACGGGTCAGCACATGGAATATGCTGGCAAGGTAACACATAGAGAGTAATGGAATGAAACAACTATACTATATGCATATTTGGCTGGTGGCAAGCTCTATGGTTACAGTTTTGTGTAAAGCCAATTTTTCCCTACTTCAAAGGAATAAAATTTATTTAACTATCATGGTAGTTGTTGAACATTGAGAATGGTTGACAGCATTCTCAATCCCAATTAAGCATCATCATTAAACATAACCCAACAAAATTAATTTAGAGTAACATGTTGAGATTCACATGATAATCCAAGTACTAGATACTCAAGATGTCCATAACCAGGGACACGGCTAACCATGATTAGTTTATTACACTCTGCAGAGGTTTGCGCACTTTTCCCCACAAGACTCGATCGCCTCCGTTTGGTTTCTCGCACTACAAGGTGTTTGAGAAACGGATGACCGAGACATAGTCTTTCAGAAGCGCTAGCACCTTACGATCGGGTAGACCGTACCACCTACATCCCTTACATCTGCTAGTCTACCACTGTAAGAGTTCGCACGACTTAGTCAACTATGCTAGAGCCCATAATAGCTTGTGGCTGCACACGGAAGTTTCTAGTATGAATAGTCTCATGATCCCTTTGAGCCTGGGTGGCGGTCCAAAAGAAAACAGGCAAGTCCTGGAATACCCAGGTGCCTCAATCCACCCAGATGTGTGTTTAAGTTGCCACCTTAGATAAACCATTAATTAACAAAACTCACATCTGTCATGGATATCACTCACCCAATCCACGTCTACTAGCATAGCATGGCATAATAAGCAAACGTAGAAGTAACTCCCAAAGGTTTGATAATAAACAGGTAATAGGTACTACCTCATCTACTTCCCATCCCACAATTTAGTTAGATCCTAACCATGCAATGTGTGAGGATTTATCTAATGCAATAAAACTGGGTAGTAGAAAAGGTATGATCAAAGTGTTACTTGCCTTGCTGATGATCCGGGAAACCTAGCGATTCGAAGTAACAGGCGGCGCACTCCGGGTATTCTATCGCAAACAAACAAACAAGCATACAGTAAGAACTCATCTAATGCACGGGTAAAACTCAAATAAGAGAATCTAACCAGAAGGTTCAACTTAAGAACTCCGGTTGGCAAAAGAATCAAATCGAACGAAGCAACGAAAGTCAAACGGAGAAAGAAAACAACTTCGTTCTACTAATCTGGATCTAGGGCAAATTTTATAGTAGCAAAATCTTGTTTAAGTTGGTTAAACGGATAGAGGGTTTCGAGACGAAACTCTAGGCGCTTGAATCGCCTGATTCCGATAAACGAGCGAAAAGTTATACTAAAACGAAAATCGGATCAGGAATTGCGGTCAGAAAAATCGCGGATTTAATCCGAGAAAAAGAAAAACGACGAACGTTCATTAGAACGAACGAATGGACGAACGCTCGCTATTTAAATAAACCGGAAAAACCGATCTATTTAAAAAACCAAAACTAATAAAAAAATAAACCGACAAAAACCGATCGGTTTTTAAAAAACCGACGGCACGAATTTCGAGGCGCGACGAACCTCGGGAAGCGGGATCGACGGCGGCGGCGTCCGGCGGGGCGGACGGTGGCGGCGCGGTGGCGGGTGACGGCGGCGGCGGCTGGTGGCGGCGGGGCGGGGCTGGGGCGGCGCTAGGGTTCGGCTGGGGCTGGGGCTGGGCCTCTCCCCGGCTTATAAAGGCTTAGCCGGGCCGGAGTCCTAGTCGGACACGGCCCGTAGGTCAGTTCATTTTTTTCTAAATAATTACGTGCAGAAGGAAAAATAAAAAGAAATACAAAACGGACTCCAAAAATTCTGAAATAAATTTTCACGGGCTTCTAAAATCAAGCCGCACAAGGTGAAAATTTATTTGGGACCTAAGTGCAATTTTGAAAAACGCACATTTTTCCTAAATTCAAATAAAACACCGAAAAACTCCGAAATAAAATGTTATTTGATTTTATTATTAAATTCCTCAATATTTCTTTATTTTGGGAAAGTCATTTTATTCCCTCTCTCATATTTTGTAATAGAAATAATTGATGATAAAATAAATAAAATCAAATGATCCTATTCTCAAAATTTGAGAAAACTCAAATATGAAAATAATGAAATCCCCAACTCTCTCCGTGGGTCATTGAGTTGCGTAGAATTTCTAGGATCAACCAAAATGCAAAATAAAATATGATATGCAATGATGATCTAATGTATAACATTCCAAATTGAAAATTTGGGATGTTACAAACCTACCCCCTTAAGATGAATCTCGCCCTCGAGATTCGGGTTGGCTAGGAAATAGGTGAGGGTGGTCCTTGAGCAAATCTTCCTCTCGCTCCCAGGTGGCTTCATCCTCCGTGTGGTGGCTCCACTGAACTTTGCAAAACTTGATAACCTTGCTGTGAGTGACTCGACTGGCAAACTCGAGAATCTTAATTGGTTTCTCCTCGTATGTCAAATCGTGATCCAACTGAATAGTTTCCAAAGGCACTGTGTCTCTCAAAGGTATGTCAGCCATCTCCGAGTGACATTTCTTTAACTGGGAAACGTAGAACACATCATGAACTCCTGACAATCCTTCGGGTCAACTTGTAGGCCACTTCTCCCATACGCTCCAAAACTCGATATGGTCCTACAAATCGTGGTGCTAACTTCCCTTTAACTCCAAAACGCTTTGTTCCCCGAAGTGGAGATACTCGAAGATAAGCTCTATCTCCGACTTCATAAACTGTCTCCTTGCGTTTAGAATCTGCATAACTTTTCTGTCTGGACTGGGCTACCTTGAGCCTATCGCGAATCAACTTCACCTTCTGTTCAGACTCTTTAATCAAGTCAGGTCCAAACAACTGGCAGTCTCCAACTTCGTCCCACGACAACGGTGTCCTGCACCTCCTTCCGTACAAAGCTTCAAAAGGGGCCATCTTTAAACTGGTTTGGTAACTGTTGTTGTAAGAGAACTCTGCATATGGCAAATTATCATCCCAACTAGATCCATAATCTAGCGCACAAGCTCTCAGCATATCCTCCAAAATCTGATTTACTCTCTCGGTCTGTCCATCTATCTATGGATGAAAAGCTGTACTAAATTCTAGCCTGGTACCCAAAGTTTCGTGCAACTGTTTCCAGAACTTTGAGGTAAACTGGGTTCCTCTATCTGATACGATACTCCTTGGAACTCCATGCAGACATACGATCCTGGTCATGTATATCTTTGCCAACTTAGCACCGGTGTAAGTGGTCTTTACTGGGATGAAATGAGCTACTTTCGTCAATCGATCAACTACAACCCAAATCGAGTCATAGCCTGAACCAGTCCTAGGCAATCCCGTGATAAAATCCATGCCTAACTTATCCCGCTTCCATTCGGGTATCGGCAATGGTTGTAACAATCCCGCTGGCTTCTGATGCTCTGCCTTTACTCTTTGACATACATCACAAACTGCTACATACTCCGCAATATCCTTCTTCATTCCGGTCCACCAGAAAATATTCTTCAAATCCAAAGACATCTTGGTATTTCCTGGGTGAATTGAATATGGTGAATCGTGTGCCTCTTCCAAAATCAACTTCCTGATCTCCGGGTCATTGGGCACGTAAACGCGGTCTTCAAACCATAGGGTGTCGTGCTCATCCTCACGAAATCCTTTAGCTTTTCCTTTGCTCAGTTTCTCCTTTATAGCGGCAATCTCTTTGTCAGTTTTCTGAGCTTCCCTGATTCTATCCATCAAAGTTGACTGAATCTCCAATGCTGCTACATAGCCTCTCGGAACTATTTCCACACATAGTTCATGAAGATTTTCTGCTAACTCCTTGGGTATTTCTCCCGTCATTAATGTATTGACATGGCTCATACGGCTTAATGCGTCAGCTACTACATTAGCCTTTCCGGGGTGATAATGCAATTTCATATCATAATCCTTGATGAGCTCCAACCATCTCCTTTGTCTGAGATTCAACTCCTTCTGGGTGAAAATGTACTTCAAACTCTTATGATCCGTGTACACCTCACAATGGTTTCCAATGAGGAAATGCCTCCATGTTTTCAAAGCATGCACTACGGCTGCTAACTCCAAATCATGCGTGGCATAATTTAACTCATGAGGCTTCAGTTGTCTTGAGGTATATGAAACAACTCTCCCTTCCTGCATAAGCACTGCTCCAAGTCCTCGACGTGAAGCGTCACAATACACCTCATAATCCTTGGTCTGGTCTGGCAAAATCAAGACTGGTGAGGTAACTAAGCATTTCTTCAACTCTTGGAAACTAGCCTCACATTCCTCCGTCCATATGAACTTGGTATCTTTCTTCAACAACTCAGTCATAGGCTTCGCAATCTTTGAGAAATTCTCAATAAATCTCCGGTAGTATCCTGCGAGTCCAAGAAAACTCCGGATCTCTCCAACCGTGGTTGGTGCTTCCCACTTGGTCACGGTATCAACTTTAGTGGGATCAACTGCTATACCTTCTCCAGATATAACGTGTCCGAGGAATCCTACTTCCTTCAACCAAAACTCACATTTGCTGAACTTGGCATATAATTGATGTTCTCTGAGCTTTCCAAGTACCAAACGCAAATGCTCCTTATGCTCCTCTTCATTCTTCGAATAAACCAGGATATCATCAATGAACACTACGATGAACTTATCCAAAAATTCCATAAACACTTTGTTCATCATGTTCATAAAATAGGCAGGTGCGTTAGTCAGACCAAATGACATAACGGTATACTCATACAGCCCATACCTGGTGGTAAAAGCTGTCTTCGGAATATCCTGTTCTCGAATCTTCAACTGGTGGTATCCTGATCGCAGATCGATCTTGGAAAATACCTTAGCTCCTTGCAATCGATCAAACAGATCGTTGATCATTGGTAGTGGGTACTTGTTTTTGATCATTACTTCATTCAATCCTCGATAATCAACAACCATCCTTAACGATCCATCCTTCTTTTCTACCAGAAGTACTGGCGATCCCCAAGCCGAAGAACTTGGGCGGATATATCCCTTATCCAGTAACTCCTTAATCTGCTTCTTAATTTCCACCAAATCCTTTGTTGGCATCCTATATGGTCTCTTTGATATTGGCCCTGTGCCTGGCAATAGCTCAATCAAAAACTCAATATCTCTATCCGGTGGCATGCCTGGCAACTCTTCTAGAAATACTTCAGGGAAATCCCTTACCATTGGTACTTCCTCCTGCACAACTCATGTTAGGCAATTTACTTGAGTCCTCTTTGGCACATGCCGGGATACATACTTGATCCTTCTCCCTTCTGGGGTGGTAAGCAAAATTGACTTACTAGCACATTCAATATTCCCTTCATACTTTGATAACCAATCCATGCCTAATATCACATCCAATCCTTGAGATTCCAATACTATTCGGTCCGAGGGGAAAACATAGTTACCAATCCTTAATGGTAACCGATCACACCATAGACTAGCCACATACTCTGCTCCAGGCGAGGTTACTAACATGGGTGACCTAAGGGCTTGGATTGATAGGTTATACTTATACACAAATCCCCTTGAGATGTATGAATGCGATGCACCAGTATCAAAAAGAACGAGTGCAGTAAATGACTTAACCAAAAACTTACCTATTACTACATCGGGCTGAGCTTCAACCTCCTCCACGCTAACGTGGTTCACCTGTCCCCTGTTGAAAGGCGTCGGCTTCTTTCCAGAACTTCCATTGCCATTTTGGCCTTCAGGACATTCATTGGCATAATGTCCGGTCTTCTGACACTTAAAGCAAGTGACTTGGCTCAGGTCCTTCTTGGCTGGGGTTGATGGGTTGGTGCGATTCTGGCCGTTGCTTCCTCCATTGCCATTACCATTCTTGGTGCCATTGTGGTTGTGCGAGCTACCTCCTCCATGGGTATGCTGAAAATGTCCTCCCGGTCTAGGGGTAAAACGTGGTTTCTGCTGAGCTCCTGAAGTGTACTTTCCTTGTCCATACTTCCTCTTGCGATTCTCAATTTGCTGTTGCTTCCCTTAAATCATAAGAGCATGATCTACCAACTCCTGGTAGTTGTTGAAGGTGGCTACCATCAACTGCATGCTCAACTCATCATTCAGTCCTTCCAGAAACTTCTCCTGCTTTGCTGCATCCATAGCGACGTCATCTGGGGCATAACGTGCTAACTTACTAAAGTCCTCCACATACTGGCCAACTGTCCGTCCTCCTTGGCGCAAGTTGTGAAACTCACACTTCTTCATGGCCATAGCTCCTACTGAAACATGTGCAGTACGAAAAGCCTGCTGAAACTGGTCCCATGTGACAGTGTCGACTGGGAAAGTGGCTGTGAAATTCTCCCACCATGATGATGCGGGTCCTTCTAGCTGATGTGTGGCAAACTTCACCTTCTCCGCATCTGTGCATCCTGCTGTGGTCAATTCCCTTGCTGTCTTGCGGAGCCAATCATCTGCTACTATCGGCTCGGTGCTACTGGAAAACACCGGCGGATTCAGCCTAAGAAAACGGGCTAAGTGGTCAACAGGTGGTGGTGGTGGTGGGTTGTTGTTGTTGTTCCCCTGATTTTGATTCTGGACTAGCAACTGCATCAATGTGTTCTGCTGCTGGATCAACTGGGTGAGCTCCGGTGGAAAGGAAAATCCGGGGTCACGTCTCGGAGGCATCTGAGGGTTTAGAAAAGATGAGATGTAAGAATAAAGGGGGTCTAAAGAGAAAACACTACCCGTATGCACATGAGGCAAAGGCAAACAATTCACTTAATTCAAGCAAACAAGGGCATACAATCGATCTATCTATCGCAAAAGTGCTCGGACTACTATATTTACATGGTGGACTACTACTACTGATGGGGTGGTCTACTAGAAATATTCTTCGGTTGCAGACTCCATGATATCTGCTCCAGCTTCATCAACATAGTCATCATCGCTACTATCTAGATCCGAGTCGGTGTCATCGATGATGATGTAGTCTTCCGGGCTAATCTCGTTGGGTTCTTCGTCTTCATCTACTGGTGTAGGGCCTCCCATAAATATTCCAATCTTCTTGATCAAGTCGTCATTCTTCTCCACCAATACTTCAATTTCCTCTTCATAATCTTCACGTGTAGGCTTGAGTTCTTCCTCCAGTTCCTTGATTCTAGTCTTAGCCTTCTTCAGATCTATCATGTCGGCGCACATCTGGTTCTCCTGTCGTCGAATGTGCTGGTTTAGCTCCTGGATAAAAGCTGCGATTGATCTATTCTTCCTGGTGCTGATCATCTCCCAGGGTTCATCTCGGCGCCCACAAATTTGGTAGATAGTATCCTTGAGATCCTTGCGGTAGACTTCTCCAATGCGTCCAATGGCGATGTGAGCTGCCATGCTCTTTCCTAGACTCCAAGTTGGTGCACCAAAAGAAAACTCTATGGGCTCAGTGACTGGCATGAACGTCCTTCCTGGAACTTGAACTTGAATCATCCAGCGCTCTTATTTAGGTAAAGTGCCGTTGTAGGTTCCTATGAAGCTTGGTACTCCTATATTCAGGTATCTAGTGACTTCCTTCAAGTGACGTCCAAAGGGTGTATCTTCATCCGGTTGCGTGAACTTGTTCCTTGCATCCTCCATCCTAAATGAGTAGAAAAAGATGAGAAGTCAGAAGAGAAGAGAATGGATAGTGATCTAGGTCTTTTAGCTTAGTGGTCGTGTCCTACAGTCAGCGTGTACTCTGATACCATCTCTGTAGGGACCAGACCTCAAACAGTCTGATCTCTGTGCTCCGGTGTCATCCCTGGATCAGTAATGCTGACACCACACATTACTCGGAGGATTTATAGCAGAGTAGCAATCACACACTTATTACATCGAGTGTCTCAAAAGAGAACTTATAACAATAAATATGGCTTAAGGCCATCTAATAATGATAACAGCGGAAGGCTTGGAAGATAAGTGAGTCCATCAACTCTAACGGCATCACTGAGTATAGAACCACAACCTAAAACTCCTTAATCATCGTCTGAAAAGTCTGCAACATTAACGTTGCAGCCCGAAACGGGTCAGCACATGGAATATGCTGGCAAGGTAACACATAGAGAGTAATGGAATGAAACAGCTATACTATATGCATATTTGGCTGGTGGAAAGCTCTATGGTTACAGTTTTGCGTAAAGCCAATTTTTCCCTACTTCAGAGGAATAAAATTTATTTAACTATCATGGTAGTTGTTGAACATTGAGAATGGTTGACAGCATTCTCAATCCCAATTAAGCATCATCATTAAACATAACCCAACAAAATTAATTTAGAGTAATATGTTGAGATTCACATGATAATCCAAGTACTAGATACTCAAGATGTCCATAACCGGGGACACGACTAACCATGATTAGTTTATTACACTCTGCAGAGGTTTGCGCACTTTTCCCCACAAGACTCGATCGCCTCCGTTTAGTTTCTCGCACTACAAGGTGTTTGAGAAACGGATGACCGAGACATAGTCTTTCAGAAGCGCTAGCACCTTACGATCGGGTAGACCGTACCACCTACATCCCCTACATCTGCTAGTCTACCACTGTAAGAGTTCGCACGACTTAGTCAACTATGCTAGAGCCCATAATAGCTTGTGGCTGCACACGGAAGTTTCTAGCATGAATAGTCTCATGATCCCTTTGAGCCTTGGTGGCGGTCCAAAAGAAAACAGGCAAGTCCTGGAATACCTAGGTGCCTCAATCCACCCAGATGTGTGTTTAAGTTGCCACCTTAGATAAACCATTAATTAACAAAACTCACATCTGTCATGGATATCACTCACCCAATCCACGTCTACTAGCATAGCATGGCATAATAAGCAAATGTAGAAGTAACTCCCAAAGGTTTGATAATAAACAGGTAATAGGTACTACCTCATCTACTTCCCATCCCACAATTTAGTTAGATCCTAACCATGCAATGTGTGAGGATTGATCTAATGCAATAAACCTGGGTAGTAGAAAAGGTATGATCAAAGTGTTACTTGCCTTGTTGATGATCCGGGAAACCTAGCGATTCGAAGTAACAGGCGGCGCACTCCGGGTATTCTATCGCAAACAAACAAACAGGCATACAATAAGAACTCATCTAATGCACGGGTAAAACTAAAATAAGAGAATCTAACCAGAAGGTTCAACTTAAGAACTCCGGTTGGCAAAAGAATCAAATCGAACGAAGAAACGAAAGTTAAACGGCGAAAGAAAACAACTTCGTTCTACTAATCTGGATCTAGGGCAAATTTTACAGTAGCAAAATCTTGTTTAAGTTGGTTAATTGGATAGAGGGTTTCGAGGCGAAACTCTAGGCGCTTGAATTGCCTGATTCCGATAAACGAGCGAAAAGTTATACTAAAATGAAAATCGGATCAGGAATCGCGATCAGAAAAATCGCGGATTTAATCCGAGAAAAAGAAAAATGACGAACGTTCGTTAGAACAAACGAACGGACGAACGCTCGCTATTTAAATAAACCGGAAAAACCGATCTATTTAAAAAAACGAAACTAATAATAATAAAAAATAAACCGACGAAAACTGACGAAAACCGATCGGTTTTAAAAAAAACCGACGGCACGGATTTTGAGGCGCGGCAGGATCGACGGCAGCGGCGTCCGGCGGGCGGCGGCGCGGTGGCGGGCGACGGCGGCGGCGGCGGGGCGGGGCTGGGGCGGCGCTAGGGTTCGGCTGGGGCTGGGGCTGGGCCTCTCCCCGGCTTATAAAGGCTTAGCCGGGCCGGAGTCCTAGTCGGACACGGCCCGTAGGTCGGTTCGTTTTTTTAGAATAATTACGCGCAGAAAAAAAAAGAAATACTAAACGGACTCCAAAAATTCTGAAATAAATTTTCACGGGCTTCTAAAATCATGCCACACAAGGTGAACATTTATTTGGGACCTAAATGCAATTTTGAATAACGCATATTTTTCCTAAATTCAAATAAAACACCGAAAAACTCTGAAATAAAATCTTATTTGATTTTATTATTAAATCCTCAATATTTATTTATTTTGGGAAGGTCATTTTATTCCCTCCCTCATATTTTGTAATAGAAATAATTGATGATAAAATAAATAAAATCAAATGATCCTATTCTCAAAATTTGAGAAAACTCAAATATGAAAATAACGAAATCCCCAACTCTCTCCGTGGGTCATTGAGTTGCGTAGAATTTCTAGGATCAACCAAAATGCAAAATAAAATATGATATGCAATGATGATCTAATGTATAACATTCCAAATTGAAAATTTGGGATGTTACAAGAACTCATATACTTATTGCAAAAATCTAGAAGTTATCAAAGCAAAGTATTACGCGCATGCTCCTAGGGGGATAGATTGGTAGGAAAAGACCATCGCTCGTCCCCGACCACCACTCATAAGGAAGACAATCAATAAATAAATCGTGCTCCGACTTCGTCACATAACGGTTCACCATACGTGCATGCTACGGGAATCACAAACTTTAACACAAGTATTCTTTAAATTCACAACTACTCAACTAGCATGACTTTAATATTATCACCTCCATATCTCAAAACAATTATCATGCTTCAATCTTTTGTTAGTATTCAACACACTCAAAAGAAAGTTTCACAAATCTTGAATACCAAGCATATTATTATTAAGCAAATTACCATGCTATTAAGAGACTCTCAAAATAATTTAAGTGAAGCATGAGAAATCAATAGTTTCTTTAAAACATATCCACCACCATGCTCTAAAAGATCTAAGTGAAGCACATAGAGCAAAATTATAACGCTCAAAAGATATAAGTGAAGCACATAGAGCAAAACTACTTAGCTCAAAAGATATAAGTGAAGCACATAGAGTATTCTATCAAATTTTAATTCATGTATGGCTCTCTCAAAAGGTGTGTACAACAAGGATGATTGTGGCATACTAAGACACAAATACACAAATAATACAAGACGCTCCAAGCAAAACACATATCATGTTGGTGAATAAAAATATAGCTCCAAGTAAATTACCGATGGAAGTGGACGAAAGAGGGGATGCCTTCCGGGGCATCCCCAAGCTTTGACTTTTTGGTGTCCTTGTATTATCTTGGGGGTGCCATGGGCATCCCCAAGCTTAGGCTCTTTCCACTCCTTGTTCCATGATCCATCAAAAGAATTCACCCAAAACTTCACAACACAAAACTCAAAATAGAAAACTCGTGAGCTCCGTTAGCGAAAGAAAACAAAAGACCACTTCAAGGTACTGTAATGAACTCATTCTTTATTTATATTGGTGTTAAACCTACTGTATTCCAACTTCTCTATGGATTATAAACTATTTTACTAGCCATAGATTCATCAAAATAAGCAAACAACACACGAGAAACAGAATCTATCAAAAACAGAACAGTCTGTAGTAATCTGTAGCTAGCGCAAGATCTGGAACCCCAAAAATTCTAAAATAAATTGCTGGACGTGAGGAATTTATCTATTAATCATCTGCAAAAATAATTAACTAAATATCACTCTTCAAATAAAAATGACGGCAGTTCTCGTGAGCGCTAAAGTTTCTGTTTTTTACAGCAAGTTCAACGAGACTTTCCCCAAGTCTTCTCAACGGTTCTACTTGGCACAAACACTAATTAAACACAAAAAATACAACCAAACAGAGGCTAAATAATTTATTTATTACTAAGTAGGAGCAAAATCAAGGAATAAAAATAAAATTGGGTTGCCTCCCAACAAGCGCTATCGTTTAACGCCCCTAGCTAGGCATAAAAGCGAGGATAGATCTAGGTATTGCCATAATAGTAAGATAGATTATTAAAACTCATTTCATATTCTCTATGTTCAGCAGCAAGCTTTCTTTGAGGCAAGAAAAGGTAATCAAAAGGACTAACTTTAATGGGACAAAAGTCCCCAAGATCAACCTTGGGAGGTATAGGTTCCTCCTTTGGTCCTTCGTAATGCATAACCAATTCATCATTATAAGCATTCTTTTGACAGAACTTTGTAAGCCTATATTCAAGAGAATATCCTAGCTCATTATTTCGAATAGCCAAATCATCATTAAGTTCAGAAATTCTATCAACTAAAACATTGGTAGGAACCCTTCTTCTAAGATTTTCATTGAAAGCAACATAATCTAGAGATTGAAAACGCATTATTTCTTCTTGATCAAAGAGGATAGTTTCTACGGGAGGACGGCAAGCGTCCACCCTATAATGCGCAAAGATTTCTTTGGCTTCTCTTATTATGAATCTAAACTCATGAGCCAAAAAGAAAGTAGCGGCATGCTTAACAGAAGAATGCTCAATATTAGAAAATTCTAGAAAAATCCTTTGTATGGAAGGATGCATGTGCATGAATTGTCTTTCAAGTTCAACTACAAGCATGGCAATAGCGTCTGCAAGACTACTAGTTCTGTGAAGGATAGAACTACCCATAGAAGGTAAAGCACCGGCACAAGTAAAGAAATCTTGAATAACTCCTTTTCCAATAATATTACCACTACCAACACGGAATTTTTTTTGTATGAAAGATGGTAGGTTCTTTAGCAGGAGCATCAGAATTTTCCATGATATTGTTATCGCCCATATTGGCGATAACTTCCCCAATTTCAGACATAACGACAAGAGAGAAAACTAGCACACGAGAAAACAAGAGGCAAATAGAGAGGGAGGATAGAGAGAGAGAGAGCGAATAAAATAGCAAGGGTGAATTGGGGGGAGAGGAAAACAAGAGGCAAATGGCAAATAATGTAATGCGAGAGATAGGGGTTGTGATGGGTACTTGGTATGTTGACTTTTTGCGTAGACTCCCCGGCAACGGCACCAGAAATCCTTCTTGCTACGTCTTGAGCTTGTGTTGGTTTTCCCCGAAGAGGAAGGGATGATGCAGCAGAGTAGCGTAAGTATTTCCCTCAGTTTTTGAGAACCAAGGTATCAATCCAGTAGGAGGCCATGCTCAAGTCCCTCGTACCTGCACAAAGCGATAGCTACTCGCAACCAACGCGATTAGGGGTTGTCAATCCCTTCACGGTCACTTACGAGAGTGAGATCTGATAGATATAATATTTTTGGTATTTTTTGGTATAAAGATGCAAAGTAAAAAGTGAAAGCAAAGTAAAAAAGCAAAGCAAGATTAAAGTGATGGAGATTGATATGATGAGAATAGACCCGGGGGCCATAGGTTTCACTAGTGGCTTCTCTCAAGAGCATAAGTATTCTACGGTGGGTGAACAAATTACTGTTGAGGAATTGACAGAATTGAGCATAGTTATGAGAATATCTAGGCATGATCATGTATATAGGCATCACGTCCGTGAAAAGTAGATCGAAACGATTCTGCATCTACTACTATTACTCCACTCATCGACCGCTATCCAACATGCATCTAGAGTATTAAGTTAAACATAGAGTAACGCCTTAAGCAAGATGACATGATGTAGAGAGATAAATTCATGCAATATGAAATAAACCCCATCTTGTTATCCTCGATGGCAATGATACAATACGTGCCTTGCCGCCCCTTCTGTCACTGGGTAAGGACACCGCAAGATCGAACCCAAAGCTAAGCACTTCTCCCATGGCAAGAACTACCAATCTAGTTGACCAAACCAAACGGATAATTCTAAGAGACTTGCAAAGATAACCAATCATACATAAAAGAATTCAGAGAAGATTCAAATATTATTCATAGATAGACTTGATCATAAACCCACAATTCATCGGTCTCAACAAACACACCGCAAAAAGAAGATTACATCGAATAGATCTCCACAAGAGAGGGGGAGAACTTTGTATTGAGATTCAAAGAGAGAGAAGAAGCCATCTAGCTACTAACTATGGACCCGAAGGTCTGAGGTAAACTACTCACACTTCATCGGAGGGGCTAGGATGATGTAGAAGCCCTCCGTGATGACGACCCTCTTCCGGCGGAGCTCCGGAACAGGCCCCAAGATGGGATCTCGTGGATACAGAAAGTTGCGGCGGTGGAATTAGGTTTTTGGCTCCAGTTCTGATTGTTTGGGGGTACGTGTGTATATATAGGAGGAAGAAGTACCCCGGAGGAGCAACGAGGGGCCCACGAGGCAGTGGGGCGCGCCCTGAGGGGGCGCCCCCCACCCTCGTGACCGCCTCTTTTGTTCCTTGGAGCAGGGTCCAAGTCTCCTGGATCACGTTCGGTGAGAAAATCATGTTCCCGAAGATTTTATTCCGTTTGGACTCCGTTTGATATTCCGTTATCCGAAACACTGAAATAGGCAAAAAACAGCAATTCTGGGTTGGGCCTCCGGTTAATAGGTTAGTCCCAAAAATAATATAAAAGTGGAAAATAAATCCCAATATAGTCCAAAATAGTAGATAATATAGCATGGAGCAATCAAAAATTATAGATACGTTGGAGATGTATCAATGCCACGTGTTGGTCACCCTTGACGAAAGCACTTTTATTACGCGCGATTTATCGTCATGGAAGTGGACACTTCCGTGATGATAATTTTTGTAATGTCATGGAACACTTATACGACAACACAAGTATGACTTTCTTGATTCTGTCATAAAATCTTCATGGATGTACATGCATGATAGAAAACGTGACCTACTATGACAAACGCGTATCATCATAGAAGTGTATTTGTTTTGTAGTGTATGTTCTGAGACTGATGTTGCTACGACTTTGCTATGCTTAATGCTTGTCACTAGGGCCCGAGTGCCATGATTTCAGATCTGAACCCTCTATGTTTTCATGAATATATTTGAGTTCTTGATCCTATTTGCTAGGTATATGCACTTGTTATTGTTCTGATCCATATACCCCAAAGTGATGATAGTTGGGATACTCTCCGGGGATGACTGTAATTCGAGGAGGTCACATATTCACCATGTGTTAATGCTTTGTTCTGGTTCTCTATTAGCTGCCATAAGAGGGTAGGACAAAAGATGTCATGCAAGTTCTTGTTATAAGCACATATGACTATATACGGAATACATGCCTACATTACATTGATGGATTGGAGCTATTGTGTATCCCTCTAGGTTGTGACTGTCATATGATGAATATCATCCAACACAAAAATCCATCACTGATCCAATGCCTACACTTTTCTCATATTGGTCTTTCCTAAGTTACTTTTGTTGCTACTGTAGCAATCACTACAAAATTGCTACTGTTATTGTTCCTGTTACTATTGCTACTGTTGCTACTACTATCAAAACTATCAAACTAATGTGCTACTAAACACTTTGCTGCAGAAATATAATTTTCCAGGTGTTGTTGAATTGAGAACTCAACTACTATGGCTCATAAATATGCTTTGGCTCCCCTTGTGTCGAATCAATAAATTTGGGTGAATACTACCCTCAAAGACTTTCACGACCCCTGAGGGAGTCCTGGATTAGGGGGTGTCCGGATGGCCGGACTATACCTTCAGCCGGACTCCTGGACTATGAAGATACAAGATTGAAGACTTCGTCCCGTGTCCGGAAGGGACTTTCCTTGGCGTGGAAGGCAAGCTTGGCGATACGGATATGCAGATCTCCAACCATTGTAACCGACTTTGTGTAACCCTAACCCTCTCCGGTGTCTATATAAACCGGAGGGTTTTAGTCCGTAGGACAACATACACAACAACAATCATACCATAGGCTAGCTTCTAGGGTTTAGCCTCTCCGATCTCGTGGTAGATCTACTCTTGTACTACCCATATCATCAATATTAATCAAGCATGACGTAGGGTTTTACCTCCATCGAGAGGGCCCGAACCTGGGTAAAACTTCGTGTCCCTTGCTTCATGTTACCATCCGGCCTAGACACATAGTTCGGGACCCCCTACCCGAGATCCGCCGGTTTTAACACCGACATTGCTACTTTCATTGAGAGTTCCTCTGTGTCGTCGACATCAGGAAGGATGCCTCGCCCCGTCTTTAAAGATGGCACCATTGCTAAGGGAGCTTTGGTTGTCGGCCAAACCCTCCGGCCAGGTGGTTTTCTTATGACTGCCTGTTCGGCTTCTGCACCGACGATGACCTCTCAAGCCATCGAAAACAATCTTCATGTCAGCTCAGAACTCGCCGAGAAGTTAGATCCAATGGAGCTCTCCTCAATAAATGAGCTCTTGGATCGCATCGCCACCCTGGGAGTCGCTACGGGTTACGACCAGATTGGACCTAAACCCGATCTGAGAGAGATTAACTCTCCCCAAGTCACCCATCACGTTGCCATGGTAGAGGGACAGTGCGGCGACCCTTCATCTATCCTAAGGACTAGCTACGTCCGGATTCCCGATCCCTCCAAACCGGATACCCGCGGAGGGGAGGATATCACTCAAGACCTGAACTTAGAGTCAGGCGACGGGCTGGATTCATTGGACAGCATCCAGGAATCCAAATTTTCGAGTTCGGAAATTCCTCGGCCTATGAGCCTCAGATGGGGTGAAGCTTCGGATTTAATTCCGCCCACCCACCCGAACATAAGCGATCTATCCCAAATTAGGCAAGAGCCCGATGAAACAGTACATCATTACTGGGCCAGATTCCTCCTGGTTAAGAATAGGATAAAGGACTGCCGCGAGGAAGACGCAATCTCAATCTTTTGCAATAATTGCACGGACAAGGGAATCCTCAACGCCATAAGTCGCCGTGATATTACACGCTTCGCTGACTTGGCGTCCATCGTACGAAAGTACTGTGCGATGGAAAGCGCCTGGAAAACCGAAATAAAATTTTGGGACGATCCGGCCCTGAATACAAACCCAGTCCGAAATAAAAGGGCGCATCATCGCCAGACACCCGGGTCAAACACCAAAAAGCAAAAACCCTCTACAGGGCATGGAACCGTACTGGAAGGATGGCTTAATGGACCCTGTAAAATTCACAGTACAGAGGACACCACACCAACTCACAGCCTTAGAGCATGTTGGATACTCCGGCAGGTGGCCAAAATTGGCGAAAATATCCTAATTCCGGAGGCCACAGAGAGCCACCCCAGAGACACCAATACGGTATTAATAGTCTTCGAGACTTTCGCATCAAATAATATGCGAAAAAGGACACTCCGCAGCCTTGCCGAAGTCTACCAAGTAGCAAAAATAAACCCATGGAGTGACACGGCTATTACCTTTAACGCCAGTGATGAACCTAAATTCCGAACAGCCCGAGCACCAGCCGCATTGGTCCTCAGTCCAATAGTGGACGGCTTTTGTCTTACCAAGGTACTCATGGACGGCGGCAGCGGATTGAACCTCATTTATGAGGAAACCCTTCAAAAAATGGAAATAGACTGGAACCACATTAAGCGAAGCAGCACAACCTTTAGAGGAATAATCCCGAGTCGGGAAGCGCGCTGTACAAGAAAAATCACACTAGATGTGGTGTTCGGCACACCGGATAATTACAGGTCCGAAGAGGTCATGTTCCATGTGGCTCCGTTCAGCAGCGGTTATCACGCTCTGCTAGGGCGGGAAGTATTTACAATCTTCCAAGCAATACCCCATTACGGGTACATGAAGCTCAAGATGCCCGGGCCTAACGGGATCATCACTCTCGCTAGTGATCCGGACATAGCACTCCGCGCCGAAAACAAGACAGCCGCACTGGCCCTCGAGGCACTATCCGAAGCCCTAGCGGCTGAGGAACTGACTGCGCTATGCTCTATGGTGAATAGGGACGATGTGGTACTAGACAAAAGATCCAAGTCCACCTCCTTTAAACTGGCGGACGAAATAGTCAAATTCCAAGTCCATCCAACGGACCCCAATAAAACAGCTTCCATCAGGGCACAATTAAACCCTGATGTAGATGCCGCACTGCGAGAGTTCCTACGAGAGAACTGGGACATTTTCGCCTGGCACCCTTCAGACATGCCAGGAATCCCACGCAGGCTGGTCGAGCACAGCTTAAATATCCAAACAGGATTCAAAACTGTCAAACAGGCTCTTCGGCGTTTTTCCGAACCTAAGAGACAGGCAATTGGAGAGGAGCTAGCAAAGCTATTGGAGGCCGGATTTATCAGAGATATAAAACATCCGGACTGGCTAGCAAACCTGGTGATGGTACCAAAGAAGGACAAATCCTGGCGCCTGTGTGTTGATTTTAAATACCTTAACAAGGCTTGCCCAAAGGATCCCTTCCCCCTCCCCCGCATCGATCAAATTATCGATGCTACCGCAGGACACGATTCGTTGTGTTTCCTCGACGCATATTCCGGCTACCATCAAATCAAGATGGCAGAAGCAGACCAAGCCGCAACGACATTTATCACACCATACGGCCCATTCTGCTTCAACACGATGCCCTTCGGGCTCAAAAACGCTGGCGCAACATATCAGCGCATGATTCAGACATGTCTGGCAAGCCATATCGGCAAAATAGTGGAGGCATATGTAGATGATGTGGTCGTCAAAACAAGACATGTTGAATCTCTAGTAGACGACTTGAGGCTCACATTTGATAACCTCCGAACATACGACATCAAGCTCAACCCGGAAAAATGCGTTTTCGGCGTTCCAGCCGGAAAGCTCTTGGGCTTCATTGTATCCGGTAGAGGAATTGAAGCAAATCCAGCCAAGATCCGAGCTCTGTCGCAACTGGATATCCCAAAGGACCTCAAACAAATACAAAAGTTAACCGGATGCGTGGCGGCTCTAAGCCGCTTTATCTCCCGCTTGGGAGAAAAGGCCCTACCCCTTTACCGCCTCCTTCGGCGCACCGAACACTTCAAATGGACGGATGCAGCCACGGCCGGACTCGATGAAATAAAAGCCATACTGGCAACAAACCCAGTCCTGGCCGCGCCAAACATTGGCGAACCAATGCTATTATACATTGCAGCAACACATCAGGTTGTAAGCGCAGTGCTCGTCGTCGAACGAGAAGCGGACGGACACAAATTCCCCCTTCAAAAGCCGGTCTATTATGTGTCCACTGTCCTCACTCCCTGCAAATCACGGTACCCGCATTATCAAAAGATTGCGTACGCGGTATTCATGGCATCCCGAAAGCTACGACACTACTTTCAAGAGTGTTCAATAACAGTAGCCTCGAAAGTACCACTTAACGATATTATAAACAACCGTGACGCAACGGGCCGGATTGCAAAATGGGCCATTGAGCTCCTCCCATTCGACATAACTTATAAGCCACGGCGAGCCATCAAGTCGCAAGTCTTGGCCGACTTCGTCGCAGAATGGACGGAGGCCGAACTCCCTAAAGAGTACGGCACATATTCAAATTGGATCATGCATTTCGACGGCTCCAAGATGTTGGCCGGACTGGGGGCTGGCGTCGTTTTGACGTCCCCCACAGGAGACACAGTTCAATACGTACTCCAGATTATGTACACGGACTCCAACAATGCAGCCGAATATGAGGCCCTTTTACATGGTCTCCGGATGGCAGTATCCATGGGCATTCAATGCCTAGAGGTGCGCGGGGACTCGAACCTCGCAATATCCCAAATAAATGGAGACTTCGATGCCAAGGATCCAAAAATGGCAGCTTACCGCAACGCCGTCCTAAAAATGTCAGCTCGGTTCGAGGGGCTTGAATTTCACCATATAGCCTGGGAAAATAATCAGGCGGCAGATGTCCTGGCACGCATCGGCGCAAAACGCGATGTAGTCCCCCCCCAACATCTTCTTGGAAAGGTTGTTCAAGCCATCCGTAGTATGGGAAGGGGAGCCGAACAATAACAGCCCAGACCCAACCGCACTGCCCGACACCGAACATTCTGACACAATCGGAGGCTCTGCCAATGAAAGAACACCTTCACCCCACGTAATAATGGTCGTCATCGCCCCGTGGACAGAACCATTCCTTGCCTACCTTACTAGGCAAGAACTCCCCGAGGACCAAAATGAGGCACGCTGCATAGTGCGGCGATCCAAAGCCTACAGAGTCCACGAGGGAGAGCTTTATAAGAAAAGCACTACCAGAGTCCTTCAAAGGTGCATCTCCGAAGAGGAGGGGCGGAACCTCCTGGCTGAAATTCATGCCGGACTCGGCGGTCATCACGCTGCAGCTCGGTCCCTTGTAAGCAAGGCCTTCCGTACAGGCTTTTATTGGCCGACGACCCGGGCAGACGCTCAGGACTTAGTCCAACGATGCACCGATTGCCAGCTCTTTGCAAACCAAAGCCATATGCCACCCACCGCCCTCCAAACCATCCCCATTACTTGGCCCTTCACGGTCTGGGGGCTTGACATGGTTGGACCCCTTAAAGGCGGAACCCACAAGCAAAAATACTTATTGGTCATGGTGGATAAGTTCACCAAATGGATAGAAGCCAAGCCTGTTAAGACGGCCAAATCCGGATCAATGATAGACTTTATATCCGGGGTTGTACACCGTTATGGCGTCCCCCACAGCATCATCACTGATAACGGCACGAACTTCACGGCCGACGAGGTAAAACTCTGGTGCAAAAACATGGGCATCAAGCTCGATTATGCTTCCGTCTATCACCCACAAACTAACGGCCAGGTCAAATGTGCAAATGGTCTTATCATGAGCGGCATCAAACCCAGATTAGTGTGGTCCCTCAAGGAATCTAACACGCACTGGGTAGAGGAGCTCGACTCCGTACTCTGGGGGCTGCGGACCACGCCGAATCGCGCCACCGGATACACACCATTCTTTATGGTGTACGGCGCAGAGGCAGTTTTGCCTTGCGACATAATTCATGACTCACCTCGAGTGCGCATGTACGAAGAAAGAGAAGCTGAGCTCGATCGGCAGGACAGCTTGGACGCATTGGAGGAGGAGCGTGACGTGGCAAAAGCCCGTTCCGCATTCTATCAACAGCAGGCTCGAAGATACCAAAGCAGAGAAGTATGGGCCAAAAATTACAATGTTGGTGAATTAGTTCTACGACTACCGGACAAGAAAAAGGACAAACTCAAGCCCAAGTGGGAAGGTCCCTTCATAATTGACCAAGTCCTGACTGGTGGAGCGTACCGCCTGCGGGATGCATCGGATAACCGACTCGAGCCAAACCCATGGAACGCAGCCCGTCTCCGAAGATTCTATGCCTAGCGCCGGACTCTGTGTTCGTCTCTTTCCTCTGTCCATTTTTTATATATATTCTATCTTACATTTCTCTTCTCTCTCTCTCTCTCTCTCTCTCTCTCTCTCTCTCTCTCTCTCTCTCTTATAGCCTTTAAAGGCTCATAAAGTGACGCGCTATCTGCGCTCATTAAACCTGAGGGCTTCTTTAAACAGAAGCTTATTAATACGGGCTTCATGCCCAACACATGTGTCACACTTCCGCATGTACCTTTTATTCACCATTATATGCATCGATATGACTTAAGTTTTGGCCAAGCTGGGTTGCCTGGCTCCTGTGCTTAACCCTACGTTCTCGATTGTTCGGCTAGGTGGTAAAGGGAGCACCTCTGTGATTGTTACTGCCGGGTCAGCCGGACGTGTACCACAGACTGGGTGAAGCCGAAAGCTAGCGTTCTTAAGGGAATATTTGGTCGGTGAACTACAGATGATCTTTTTTTATTTTTATCTATACGCCCCCAGATGTTTTTCCTGCGTTTCTTTTCGCAGCATGGACATGCACCTTAGGGCATGCCTCCCAGGGAAAGGAACCCCTAACGGAACTATTCTCCCTGGAAGATGTTTCTTACTAACCATGTAATATAACATAACTAGTCAGACACTTGTCTGTTCATGCACTAATGACCCCTACGCCTGGTCTCCATGCATTCCCCGGTTCCTATATAACCGCATGGGAATTCGGACACACTCCGGACCGTCAGGTCCCGAGGCTGAAGCGAAAAGGTCGGCCATGACAAATGATCTATAATCCGGCTAGAAGGCATTATCAATGTCAATTAAATTACATAGTCATTTTGACTGATTGTATTCCTCTTCAATACCATCTAACAGGCTGTCTAATTTACAGTCCTGCTGGGAATACTTCGCGGCCAACTCTACTTGGCCGTATACTAAGCTTACAGGGATCTCCTTCCCATCGGGCCCTACAGGACCGACCTCGGCCATGTGGTTGGGGTCAACCTTTGCGTACCGCGTCTTCACCATGGCCCAGGCCTCCCTAGCGCCTTGACGACAGGCCGATATCTTCCACAATCGGAAGCGCCGCCGTGCTCCCTTTAGCTTCTCCGCAAGCTCTCCAAGACCTTCGGGCATGGAGACGGATGGCCACAGGGCCTGGGCGACGCCTTGCATCGCCTGCCGAACTCGATCGAGCAGTTGCGAGAGCTCGGGAAGAAGGTCACCCGTAGAACCGGGCATCTCCTCTGCAGGACGACCTATTAGCACACCTACAGACATTGCTCTGTTAGTCGACTTCCCCGCCGAACTTTCTTTCAAAGGTTCGTTCAAGCACTTACTAAATATGCCGCGCCGAAGCCGCTGATTCTCCTTAACGGAGTCTGACAGCTAGGCACGAATATCTTTTAGCTCGACGCCCAGCTTGGTGTTGGCATCTTGGAGATCGTTCTTCTCCCGCCTCACCTTTGTCAGCACCTTCTCACCAGCCTTTAACTGGCATAGGAGGTGTTGCCTTTCCGGATTCAATCTGGTGCCATCTGCAATTTCATTTGTCAGATTCACACCCATGTCGTGCTTCGCAAAATACTTATCTTTTGAAGTGTATATTACCAGAGGGGGTCTCCTTGGGCTCCCCTGTCGTGGCTAGTGCGGCCTCAAGTTGGGCTTTGCACTCTTCCAGCTCCTTGGACAGCAGGGAATTCTTTTCTGTAAGAACCTGCATAACAAATGATCCTTAAATCAGTTATTCTAACTGTTTCAAGTCTCGGGGGCTACTGGTATATATATATATATAATTACCAAAATTTTCTTACCCGTATGTCTTTTACATATTGCTCCGTGGCTCTGGCTAGACCATTTTGAGTGGCACGGAGGTACGCATCTCCTGAATTGAAGGCATCTAACGCCCCTTGGGAGAAACAAGCGTCGTGAAGGATTGTCCGACGACGCCTGTGGTTCATGGCACTCTCCACCTCGGAGTTGGTGGCAGACAACCCGTCCACATCCTCCGTCGGAGGAGCGTCTGGCGTGCGTCTTGCGTTCGCCTCCGCCTCCGGACCAGGCTTTGGAGCCTGGCTGGTGGAGGCGCGATTGGCAGCCTCTCCGGATATAGTCCGGCGAGGTCTCTTTGTCCTGAAGAGAGCACGAGTGTCAATGTGCCTCGAAGGTATAACACCTGGGATAAGGGGGCGTGCCATACCTTTGCGCTGACGCCTCGGTCCGGACTGCACTTCTTTTCTGCCCACGGGGCCCTGCGGCCCCTCGCTGGCTTGTCGCTGCAGGTTCGGCCTTCCGCCTTAAAACCTCCCCTGCAAAGTTCGGTTGTAATCAGGAAACTGAAAACACGAGAGGGCGGACACCTATTCAGGGTACTGGGACTTCGATATCAGTTACCTGGGAGGCCGGGATTAGCCCTGGGTAATTGGCCGTAATGGCCACCAAGGCATTGTCCTTGCTCAATTGATGGAACACTCCATCAATCAGCTCCACAGATATGTCCGGATCCTCTTGAGAGGCCGGGTCGAGGGACCGTCCTGGGTCCTCGGGTTGTGGAGGAGGGCTGCTTATTTCCTTAATAGCCCGATGCAGTTCCTGCGTTGAAGTCGTCAGACTGAATATTTAACAATGGGAATACAAAACGGATGGGCAAGTAAATACGACCGCTTACCCAACTTTGGGGATTGTGCATAGAGAATCCACCCTGTGGGTTGACACGGAGAAATTCCTCCTCTTCTCCCTTATACAAAGTGGACAAGATCTTTAAGTAGAGCGGCAGCTGAATCCAGCCCCTTACGGCCGTAGCGGGTGGCGTCGTCCTCCTTGTTGAAGTCCCACATGGGGTGGCTTCTATACTGAAGCAGTTGCACCCCCGCATAATGCATTCGGCCATAACCCCGATCATGGTTAGTCCGGAATGGGCTAACAATCTTATTTGGCCCATCAGGTAAATGATGTCCCTGACACTTTCCCTCTGAGGGCTCCGTGGACGCCAGCTTAGGCGCTTCTTTAAGGGAGCATTGTCGAATTCAGGGAGGCCGATCCGGACAGGATCCGACAGCGGGACGTCTTCTATATAAAACCATTCGGAGGGCCAGTCTTCGGACGCCTTCTTTGGGGTTCCGGACAGATATCCGGTCCCGGCGATGCGCCACACTTCGGCTCCGCCCACTTGATACATTGACCCCTCCTTAGAGCGGGGCACAAGGCAGAATAACCTTTTCCATAGCCCGAAATGAGCCTCGATACCCAAAAACAGCTCGCAGAGGGCTACGAAGCCCGCGATATGCAATACGGAGGCAGGCGTGAGATTGTGTAGCTGGAGGCCATAGAACTCTAGGAGCCCCCGGAGAAATGGATGGATTGGAAATCCGAGCCCCCTTATTAAATAAGGGACGAGGCACACCCGCTCTCCTTTGGAGGGATTAGGGGCACTCTCCGCTTGCTCTCCGCCATTATAGGTGGCAAGGCCGGCTCGAACCAGGACCATATAGGCCGGGGGAGAAATCCCTTGGTCTGGAGCGTCACTAGCTCGCTATGCGGGATGGAGCATCTCTCCCAATATCCAGGCTGAGGGCTGGAAGGGCGAGAGGAGGAGTCGCGACGGCTGGCCATGGTGGAATGGACCTTTGTCGAATGCGCTCTGATGAACACTCGCGAAGGGGGGAAGATGTGGTTTGGATCTAAATCCTCGTCCCCTTAAATAGGTCAGCTCATTTACGTGGCTAGGGGTGTGAATGTAAAAACACTCAGACTTTTCATATTCGTTTGACACGTGGGAAGCGGCCATTATTGGGCGTAGAAGCCAAGGAGCGCAACATCTACAAGAAAACGGACTTTATTCAACAGGTACACGGAATTTGGAGGAGAACCCGCCTTGCAATGCCGAAGACAATCTGCGCGCCGGACTCATCGTCATTGAAGCCTGGTTCGGGGGCTACTGAGGGAGTCCTAGATTAGGGGGTGTCCGGATGGCCGGACTATACCTTCAGCCGGACTCCTGGACTATGAAGATACAAGATTGAAGACTTCGTCCCGTGTCCGGAAGGGACTTTCCTTGGCGTGGAAGGCAAGCTTGGCGATACGGATATGCAGATCTCCAACCATTGTAACCGACTTTGTGTAACCCTAACCCTCTCCGGTGTCTATATAAACCGAAGGGTTTTAGTCCGTAGGACAACATACACAACAACAATCATACCATAGGCTAGCTTCTAGGGTTTAGCCTCTCCGATTTCGTGGTAGATCTATTCTTGTACTACCCATATCATCAATATTAATCAAGCAGGACGTAGGGTTTTACCTCCATCAAGAGGGCCCAAACCTGGGTAAAACTTCGTGTCCCTTGCCTCCTGTTACCATCCGGCTTAGACGCACAGTTCGGGACCCCCTACCCGAGATCCGCCGGTTTTGACACCGGCAACCCCCCTTGTGGGTTATCATTATACCTCAGGGGCATGGCATCGTCAAGTCTAATGATCGAGGGCCACTCTTTTTGTTAGCCGGACGCTACCTCTCTACATCGATTACAAGCCTTGCCTCCTCAAGCTTCCTATATTTTGAAGTTTGGCCAGTGATGGGAGTGTTGAGAGTCATGTTGATCTCAGCCTCCTTAGCGATTGTCGTGGCGCAATCCTTGGTATTGGCCATAAAGACCTCTTCAATATGAGAATAGATGTCAAAGCTCTCATATATGTCGAAGTCAGACTCGAGGATGTGATGGAGGGAGTCCACCGTGACGATGAGCTGGGATGTAGACTCACCACCAAGATTGGAGGTGGTTTCTAGGGGGTGCCCACCGAAGATTTATGTCGACTAGCGAAGAGATGATTTGTGCTTCCGCTATCGGGAAGGAAGTGCATGCTGCTGAAGTGGAACGCCTATCCTTACATCAAGCTAGCAGCAAGGGCGAGGTATCCTACCGCATCCACTATGAAGTCTAGAGAGCCAAAGTAGCTAGATGCCATGGACCAGAGTGTATTCACAGATGTCGGTTGAAGATTCTATTTGAGTTAGATCAGAATTCACACACACACACACACATCCCCTACCTAGTGGGCCAACTGTCTTTTTTATGGGCAATAATAAACATGGGGCAACATGTAGCGTGTAAGACTCAAAGGGGTGAACATAAGATAGAAATTTAGCTAGATTCATGCACTCAAAGAGAGGTAATACATTACTTCCTACCTTTGGTGGTTGTATTGATCACAACCTTGTGTGAAGCTAGGTTTTTGGCGTTCCGTACAAGATTGATGGTACCGATCAGCGGTTCCTTGCCCTGCCTTATATAGGTGGACAAGCAGTGGTTACAATTACAACCATTCTGAGTCGGTTATGACGATCTTGTAGTTCGAATGTGGATACAACAAGACCTACTAAATCAAGAAAAATAAAAAATGTGTACTTTATGTCGATGATGCGCTCCCGTATGGTAGGTATACTCCATGTTATGTGCTTAGGTGCGGTCATTGGGTTGAGTCGTCTCTCCATGGCATCGCCACACATTGAGAGGCTCCAAGCACATCTGCACATCGAGGATCTAGATGTAATCATACGACATACATCGTCAAGCTACAAGTCCATAGTTCATCATTAGTTTCTAATATTCAATGAAAAATATGTGCATAAGCGACTAATGCAATTATCTTTTACTTGTCGGTATAAAAATGCTACACCAAACCGCCCCCCATCTGTACTTAGCAGCCCTACCACATGCAGGGTCCAGAAACGTCCAAGGGGTGGTGTCTGCTAAACCATCTCGAAAGACCACCCGAGTTCAAAGATACCACAAGTATGACCGCGCATAGTGCTACACAACCATCACTTAAGCACCTTGCATGCAAACGCTCTATGTTGTCGTAGCCACTTGAAAGGGACACCGAATGACATATTTTCCTTTTTGTCCTTCTATAGACGGGGACAACAAGCACCGATGAGAGATGCCACTATGGTACATCATCCTGCATCCTCAACTTTTCCGTTCAGAGTGTCGCCGTTGATTAGAAGGCTAGTGATTGTGGCAAAGTCATGTAGAGTAACCATCATCTCTCCATGGGGAAGGTGGAAGGTGTTTGTCTCATGCGTCCAAGAGGGTTGTGAGGGCAATGTAGTTGATCTTTGGTGGCCCCTCCTACGCAAAGGTGGTAGGACCTGTAAAAATTACACAAGTTATGGGGTACTAACTTCATACATGCAAACAAAAGTAAATTTGAACAAGATTTGCTTACTATGTCACCGTTCTCAGTAAACCGTGCACTTTGTATGAGGTCGCGCACATTCTCAAGCCCATAATACCAAGGTTCATTCGCCATCCTACAGAACACAATCAACATTACCATCAAATACATTTCAACATTCACATAAGAACAAATACAAGAGATGAACTTAATATGTATATACCTATGCGACTATGCCAAGATAATAACAATGTATGGGAGGAGAATATCTCAACCAACACTCGGGAGGCAAGATTCATGAAAAGGTATATTTGAGGATGTTTGAGTTGGGGGGAGGGGGGAGAACTTCGCGTGAAACAGCCTGAAGGCTCCAGCTACTAGACTGGGCCCGGCCGTTTATCCAGGTCGTTGCTCCGGGCTCAGTGTCCTTGCAAAAGGGCCGGAGGCTCTGGTCGGTCGGCAGGAGCTCGGTGATGTCTCGGGTCCCGGAGTTTCTAGGAGATCCTTCGGGTGCTCTTCGCTTGGACCCAGAGACTCTGATCTCGACAAGGTTCCCCACCAAGTGTACCCATGACGACTTAAGGTCAAGCCTAACTAGAAGCCTAGGCCCACGAAGACTAAGGGTCTGGTCAAGATCAATGACAGGGGTATGCCACCAGTCAGAGTGAAGGCCAGTTGGGGAACATGCATCAGTGTTCCCTTTGAAGAGGTCTAACACATCAGTGTCCGATATCTTACCTCTTACCCTAATAATAAAGGGGCTATCGCTTCTTACCGCCACCAGTCAGATTGAAGGCCAGTTGGGGAACATGCATCAGTGTTCTCTTCGAATAGGTCCAACGTATCGGTGTCCGATATCTTACCTCTTATCTTACCCCAACAATAAAGGGGCTATCGCTTCTTACCACTATAATTTTGTTCGTTTCTTTGTACGTGTAAGTTTTCGTCCGTCGTGGTTCATTCGCAAGACTTACCGTTTCTTCCTGAAGGTAGCCCACCACTTCGCTATGCACGCGAGGCAAAAGGACAATGTTGTGAACGAGGAATCGACCCCCCCACCCCCCCGACCAAGCCAGGCAGAATCGAACTCCGGACCAACCGAGCTACCTCATGCTCGCGTGCATAAGAAAGGATCCGTTTGTTTATTAAATAGTAGCACATCGCTCCCTTATATCCCTTTCCACCAATTTATTAACGCTTGTGATGTGAAATCATTAAGCCGCCTCAAGAATCAATATTGACCGGAAAGGAAAAACTAGATTTGTGCCCTATGAAAGAGAAAGCCGATAATAAATAATTGAACGGAAAAGGTACACGGGTGAAATGAGGCTACAAGGAGGACGAACATGGCGGAGATCACAGGGAAAAGGAGGCCCCGTCCATCATGACGCAGTAGCATGGGGATTATTGTTCTCCAGACTGTATAATAGTAATAATAATTCCCTAAAAACATGTATTTTTTCCTCTGGCCATTCACAAGCGTAATAATGCTTTTGTTTCTTCTTCCAAGCAGTCAGACAATATCTTCATGATTATTTGAATGAAATGACATTAACGAACAATGCTACTTCATTCATAACTAGCGCCAATACTGAGTTCACCTAGATGGTTACATTTTCTTCTTAGAAGAATTTACCATGTCAGAATTAGTATTTGAATTGCAATTATAATTATTAATGTCAAAAATACCTCATAAAGTGTTAGATTATTATTTAACAATTGTACATCGACAAGAGTGTCGACACGGCCGAAATATGCACACATTAAACACTCAATGTAATAATTGGTCAATATATAGTTTTGTTATCCGTTGCGACGCACGAGCTTTTTTGCTAGTACATGTAAAAATCTTGTCGGGGCTTGTCTCGCATGGTACTAGTTTGTACACATGTAGGAGGCACATGCAGTGACAGTTTAATGAAGATTGGTGAGGGGATTAATCAGAGTTGAGGGGGCAAAGAAAATAAGTTATGCATGAACTCTGAGAATTTTTGAATATTCAAGGCTAATAATTTAGTATACACTTAACAGTTTTCTAGAGTAGAGGGGCAATTGCCCCCATTGGCCTCCGTGAAGCTTGGCCATCAGACACAGGCCATTGTTGTGTAAGTCTGGAACTCTAAGACCGCAAAGCTCAAGAGGGGTATACATTGATGTCCATTTGGCTAGGCATTTTTGTTGTTGGTGAAAAATCAATTGTGAATGTGAAAAAATAAATTTACAAATACAGTGCAATAAAATGTTTATTAATGTAAAGGTCGTGTAAAGTGATAATATTATTCGCGCTAATACAAATAGCAAAGTGTATTTAGCTCGGTATAAGCAAAATGTACCTGCGGATCAACCTGTGGTTGGATGGTTAGAGGGACTGTGGTATTTCAAGCCCATCAGGGTTCAACTCCTGATGCTTCGCATTTATTTCTAAATTTATTTCAGGATTTCTGGCGATGCGCATTCAGTGGAAGCAGGTGCCTACAATGGCTTCATAACTTTGAAGATGATATCCCGGTTCAGTCTTTCGAAGATGCTCATAGGGGTAAGGTGTGCATACGTGTGTTTATATGGGTGAGTGTATGTATGTGTATATGAGTGCTTGCGTCGCATTGTGTTAAAAAAAGCAAAATGTTCCTTAACAAATAAATAAATTAAAATTGCAGGGTCGGATCTCTCGTGTTCAGTTTATTTTCCTTTTTTTTGTGGAATCCATATTTTCCCTCGAAACCTAGAAACCCCTCTGGCGGCGACTAGGGTTTCGACGTGGAACCTGAACACGGACGTTGATCTCATCGGCGGGCCGTCCGGGGGGAAAGTGGCCGGAGGAGATGGCGGCACCCTCCTCTTCCGGCAGCGCCCACGAGGGGTCGAAGGACAGGCACCAAAGGACGGGGAGATCGCCGCTGGAGGAAGCACTAGGGAAGTTGGATATCTCGGAAGAAGAAGCTACTCCTTTCGTGATTGATGATCGCACAGAAGGGGGGCCGGCGAAGTGGCTGGTGGCAGGCAAAATTCTCCATCGGAACCAATTTCACATCCAGAAGGTCACCAACGCGCTTCGCCCGGCCTGGGGAAACCCTAGAGGTCTCAAGTTCGGATCTGCTGAACCCAACATGTTCATTGCAGAATTTGAGAGTCAAAGGGACAGAGACAAGATTTGGGAAGGATCACCGTGGCACATAAACAAGAACGCAATAATTCTGGTTGAATTCGAGGATTGCATGCGCTCGGATGAGGTGAAGTTTGATCGACTGGAGGTATGGGCTAGGGTTCTGAATTTACCGTACAATTTAAGGGATGATGCCTGGAGCCTGCCCATTGCTCAGATGATCGACAAGAATACACAGTGTGCAAAATTTGACCACGTAGGAGGATTGTGATGCCCCGAGACCGATGCGCCAGGTGTCTTCCGGTTATTCGCTGTTGTTGCCTTGCCTTTCGCTTGTGTGTTGCATCTTGCCATGTCATCATCCGCATTGCATCTGCATGTTTTCAAAACTTGCATCCGTCCCAGTCTCCTCATTCCGTCCGTTGTCTGTTCTGAGCCCAGACACACTTGCACGCGCTCGCGACATGTCCGATATAGTATTTTATAAGTGGCCGGAAAATGTTCTCGGATTGGGTTGAAAGTTGGTGTGTGGTCTTATTATAGTGTAGACAGACCGCCTGTCAAGTTTCATCGCATTCGGAGTTCGTTTGATAGCTCAACCGTTAAACTATAGCGGCATTATAGCCAGTCTAACGTTGGACGTTTTCGGTCTCTGGAAATAGTCGCCGGGTCTCTCTCTTCTCTTCTCTCAGCCCAAGGCTTTCTGCACAGCCCACTGCCTACTACCAGGCCCAACCTAACCTCTCTCGTCAGCCCGCGACCCACCCCTCGCGCGCGTCCGGAAGTTGTCCCGAACCCGACCCGGGGAGTCGTCACCGTTGGATCCGGATCATCCCCAAACATCTACAAAACATCACCATTTTCTTATTTGGACTCCCTACCTATTTGTTGGGGAACGTTGCAGAAAATTAAAAATTTTCCTACGGTTTCACCAAGATCCATCTATGAGTTCATCTAAGCAACGAGTCAAGGGAGAGAGTTTGCATCTACATACCACTTGTAGATCGCGTGCGGAAGCTTGCAAGGTGATGATGTAGTCGTACTCGACGTGATCCAAATCACCGATGACCAACGCCGAACGGACGGCACCTCCGCGTTCAACACACGTACGGGACGGGAGACGTCTCCTTCTTCTTGATCCAGCAAGGGGGAAGGAGAGGTTGATGAAGATCCAGCAGCACGACGGCGTGGTGGTGGATGCAGGGCGTCACAGCAGCAGGGCTTCGCCGAGACTACGAGGGAGAGACGTAACGGGGGGAGATGGAGGCGCCAGGGGCTGGTGTAGGAAGTCCCTCCTCTCCCCCACTATATATAGGGGTGCCAGGGGGGGCGCCGGCCCTAGTAGATGAGATCTACTAGGGGGGCGGCGGCCTAGGGGAGGTTTCCCTCCTCCCCAAGGCACCTAGGGGTGCCTTCCACCACTAGGACTCCTCCTAGGGGGAAACCCTAGGCGCATGGGCCTATAGGGGCTGGTGCCCTTGTCCCATGATGGCCAAGGCGCACCCCCTACAGCCCATGTGCCCCCCCGGGACAGGTGGCCCCACCCGGCGGACCCCCGAGACCCTTCCGGTGGTCCCGGTACAATACCGATAACCCCGAAACTTGTCCCGATGCCCGAAACAGCACTTCCTATATATAATTCTTTACCTCCGGACCATTACGGAACTCCTCGTGACGTCCGGGATCTCATCCGGGACTCCGAACAACATTCGGGTTTCTGCATATACATATCTTCATAACCCTAGCGTCACCGAACCTTAAGTGTGTAGACCCTACGGGTTCGGGAGACATGCAGACATGACCGAGACGCTCTCAGTCAATAACCATCAGCGGGATCTGGACACCCATGATGGCTCCCACATGCTCCTCGATGTTGTCATCGGATGAACCACTATGTCGAGGATTCGATCAAACCCTGTATGCAATTCCCTTTGTCAATCGGTACGTTACTTGCCCGAGATTCGATCGTCGGTATCCCAATACCTTGTTCAGTCTCGTTACCGGCAAGTCACTTTACTCGTACCGTAATGCATGATCCCATGTCCAACACCTTGGTCACATTGAGCTCAATATGATGATGCATTACCGAGTGGGCCCAGAGATACCTCTCCGTCATACGGAGTGACAAATCCCAGTTTCGATCCGTGTCAACCCAACAGCTACTTTCGGAGATACCTGTAATGCACCTTTATAGTCACCCAGTTACGTTGTGACGTTTGATACACCCAAGGCACTCTTACGGTATCCGGGAGTTACACGATCTCATGGTCGAAGGAAGAGATACTTGACACTTGCAAAGCTCTAGCAAAACGAACTACACGATCTTTTATGCTATGCTTAGGATTGGGTCTTGTCCATCACATCATTCTCCTAATGATGTGATCCCGTTATCAACGACATCCAATGTCCATAGTCAGGAAACCATGACTATCTGTTGATCACAACGAGCTGGTCAACTAGAGGCTTACCAGGGACATAGTGTGGTCTAAGTATTCACACGTGTATTACGATTTCCGGATAATACAGTTATAGCATGAATAAAAGACAATTATCATGAACAATGAAATATAATAATACTTTTATTATTGCCTCTAGGGCATATTTCCAACAGTCTCCCACTTGCACTAGAGTCACCAATCTAGTTACATTGTGATGAATCGAACACCCATAGAGTTCTGGTGTTGATCATGTTTTGTACGCGAGAGAGGTTTAGTCAGCGGATCTGCGACATTCGGATCCGTGTGCACTTTGCAAATCTCTATGTCTCCATCTTGAACATTTTCACGGATGGAGTTGAAACGACGCTTGATGTGCCTGGTCTTCTTGTGAAACCTGGGCTCCTTTGCGAGGGCAATAGCTCCAGTGTTGTCACAGAAGAGTTTGATCGGCCCCGACGCATTGGGTATGACTCCTAGGTCGGTGATGAACTCCTTCACCCAAATCGCTTCATGTGCTGCCTCCGAGGCTGCCATGTATTCCGCTTCACACGTAGATCCCGCCACGACGCTCTGCTTGCAGCTGCACCAGCTTACTGCTCCACCATTCAACATATACACGTATCCGGTTTGTGACTTAGAGTCATCCAGATCTGAGTCGAAGCTAGCGTCGACGTAACCCTTTACGACGAGCTCTTCGTCTCCTCCATAAACGAGAAACATGTCCTTTGTCCTTTTCAGGTACTTCAGGATATTCTTGACCGCTGTCTAGTGTTCCTTGCCGGGATTACTTTGGTATCTTGCTACCAAACTTACGGCAAGGTTTATATCGGGTCTGGTACACAGCATGGCATACATAATAGATCCTATGGCTGAAGCATAGGGGATGACACTCATCTCTTCTTTATCTTTTGCCGTGGTCGGTGACTGAGCTGAGCTCAGTCTCACACCTTGTAACATAGGCAAGAACCCCTTCTTGGACTGATCCATTCTGAATCTCTTCAAAATCTTATCAAGGTATGTGCTTTGTGAAAGACCTATGAGGCGTCTCGATCTATCTCTATAGATCTTGATGCCTAATATATAAGCAGCTTCTCCAAGGTCCTTCATTGAAAAACACTTATTCAAGTAGGCCTTAATGCTGTCCAGAAATTCTATATTATTTCCCATCAGGAGTATGTCATCTACATATAATATGAGAAATGCTACAGAGCTCCCACTCACTTTCTTGTAAACGCAGGCTTCTCCATAAGTCTGCATAAACCCAAACGCTTTGATCATCTCATCAAAGCGAATGTTCCAACTCCGAGATGCTTGCACCAGTCCATAAATGGATCGCTGGAGCTTGCATACTTTGTTAGCGTTCCGAGGATCGACAAAACCTTCCGGCTGCATCATATACAGTTCTTCCTTAAGATGCCCGTTAAGGAATGCTGTTTTGACGTCCATCTGCCATATCTCATAATCATAGTATGCGGCAATTGCTAACATGATTCGGACGGACTTTAGCTTCGCTACGGGAGAGAATGTCTCGTCGTAGTCAATCCCTTGAACCTGTCGATAACCCTTAGCGACAAGTCGAGCTTTATAGATGGTAACATTACCATCCGCGTCCGTCTTCTTCTTAAATATCCATTTGTTTTCTATCGCTCGCCGATCATCGGGCAAGTCTGTCAAAGTCCATACTTTGTTTTCATACATGGATTCTATCTCGGATTTCATGGCTTCAAGCCATTTGTTGGAATCCGGGCCCGCCATTGCTTCTTCATAGTTCGAAGGTTCATTGTTGTCTAACAACATGATTTCTAGGACAGGGTTGCCGTACCACTCTGGTGCGGAACGTGTCCTTGTGGACCTACGAAGTTCAGCAGTAACTTGATCCGAAGTACCTTGATCATTATCATGGTTTTCCTCTTCAGTTGGTGTGGGCATCACAGGAACGGTTTCCTGTGCTGCGTCACTATCCCGCTCAAGAGGTAGTACTTCATCGAGTTCTACTTTCCTCCCACTTACTTCTTTCGAGAGAAACTCTTTTTCCAGAAAGCATCCGTTCTTGGCAACAAAGATCTTGCCTTCGGATCTTAAGTAGAAGGTATACCCTACAGTTTCCTTAGGGTATCCTATGAATACGCATTTTTCCGACTTGGGTTCGAGCTTTTCAGGTTGAAGTTTCTTGACATAAGCTTCGCATCCCCAAACTTTTAGAAACGACAGCTTAGGTTTCTTTCCAAACCATAATTCATACGGTGTCGTCTCAACGGATTTAGACGGTGCCCTATTTAAAGTGAATGTAGCTGTCTCTAGAGCGTATCCCCAAAATGATAGCGGTAAATCGGTAAGAGACATCATAGACCGCACCATATCCAATAGAGTGCGATTACGACGTTCGGACACACCGTTTCGCTGAGGTGTTCCAGGCGGCGTGAGCTGTGAAACGATTCCACATTTCTTTAAGTGTGTACCAAATTCGTGACTTAAGTATTCTCCTCCACGATCTGATCGTAAGAATTTTATCTTTCGGTCACGTTGATTCTCCACCTCATTCTGAAATTCCTTGAACTTTTCAAAGGTCTCAGACTTGTGTTTCATTAAGTAGACATACCCATATCTACTCAAGTCATCTGTGAGAGTGAGAACATAACGATATCCTCCGCGAGCCTCAACGCTCATTGGACCGCACACATCGGTATGTATGATTTCCAACAAGTTGGTTGCTCGCTCCATTGTTCCGGACAACGGAGTCTTGGTCATTTTGCCCAAGAGGCATGGTTCGCACGTGTCAAATGATTCATAATCAAGAGACTCTAAAAGTCCATCGGCATGGAGCTTCTTCATGCGCTTGACACCAATGTGACCAAGGCGGCAGTGCCACAAGTATGTGGGACTATCGTTATCAACTTTAAATCTTTTGGCATCTACACTATGAACATGTGTAATATTACGCTCGAGATTCATTAAGAATAAACCATTGACCATCGGAGCATGACCATAAAACATATCTCTCATATAAATCGAACAACCATTATTCTCAGACTTAAATGAGTAGTCATCTCGTATTAAACGAGATCCTGATACAATGTTCATGCTCAAACTTGGCACTAAATAACAATTATTAAGGTTCAAAACTAATCCCGTAGGTAAATGTAGAGGCAGCGTGCCGACGGCGATCACATCGACTCTGGAACCATTCCCGACGCGCATCGTCACCTCGTCCTTTGCCAGTCTCCGTTTATTCCGCAGCTCCTGCTGTGAGTTACAAATATGAGCAACGGCACCGGTATCAAATACCCAGGAGTTACTACGATTACTGGTAAGGTACACATCAATCACATGTATATCAAATATACCTTTGGTATTGCCGGCCTTCTTATCCGCTAAGTATTTGGGGCAGTTCCGCTTCCAGTGACCCTTCCCCTTGCAATAAAAGCACTCAGTCTCAGGCTTGGGTCCATTCTTTGACTTCTTCCCGGTAACTGGCTTACCAGGCGCGGCAACATCTTTGCCGTCCTTCTTGAAGTTCTTCTTACCATTGCCCTTCTTGAACTTAGTGGTCTTATTGACCATCAACACTTGATGTTCTTTCTTGATTTCAGCCTCTACTGACTTCAGCATCGAGAACACTTCAGGAATGGTCTTTTCCATTCCCTGCATGTTGTAGTTCATCACAAAGCTCTTGTAGCTTGGTGGGAGCGACTGGAGGATTCTGTCAATGACCGCCTCATCTGGGAGGTTAATGTTCAGCTGGGTCATACGGTTGTGCAACCCAGACATCTTCAGGATGTGCTCACTGATAGAACTGTTTTCCTCCATCTTACAACTGTACAACTTGTCGGAGACATCATATCTCTCGACCCGGGCATGAGCTTGAAAAACTAGTTTCAGCTCTTCGAACATCTCATATGCTCCGTGGTGCTCAAAACGCTTTTGGAGCCCCGGTTCTAAGCTGTAAAGCATGCCGCACTGAACGAGGGAGTAATCATCAGCACGAGACTGCCAAGCATTCATAATGTCTTGGTTCTCTGGGACGGGAGCGTCACCTAGCGGTCCTTCTAGGACATATTGTTTCCTGGCAGCTATGAGGATGATCCTCAGGTTCCGGACCCAGTCCGTATAGTTGCTGCCATCATCTTTCAGCTTGGTTTTCTCTAGGAACGCGTTGAAGTTCATGTTGACATTAGCGTTGGCCATTGATCTACAAGACATATTTGCAAAGGTTTTAGACTAAGTTCATGATAATCAAGTTCTAATCAAATTATGAACTCCCACTTAGATTAGACATCCCTTTAGTCATCTAAGTGTTACACGATCCGAGTCGACTAGCCCGTGTCCGATCATCACGTGAGACGGACTAGTCATCGTCGGTGAACATTTTCATGTTGATCGTATCTTCCATACGACTCGTGTTCGACCTTTCGGTCTCCGTGTTCCGAGGCCATGTCTGCACATGCTAGGCTCGTCAAGTTAACCCTAAGTGTTTTCGCTGTGTAAAACTGTCTTACACCCGTTGTATGTGAACGTAAGAATCCATCACACCCGATCATCACGTGGTGCTTAGAAACGACGAACTGTAGCAACGGTGCACAGTTAGGGGAGAACACTTCTTGAAATTTTATAAGGGATCATCTTATTTACTACCGTCGTCCTAAGTAAACAAGATGCATAATACATAATAAACATCACATGCAATTATATAGTTGTGACATGATATGGCCAATATCATATAGCTCCATTGATCTTCATCTTCGGGGCTCCATGATCATCTTGTCACCGGCTTGACACCATGATCTCCATCATCATGATCTCCATCATCGTGTCTTCATGAAGTTGTCACGCCAACGACTACTTCTACTTCTATGACTAACGTTTAGCAATAAAGTAAAGTAGTTTACATGACGTTATTCAATGACACGCAGGTCATACAAAAAATAATGACAACTCCTATGGCTCCTGCCGGTTGTCATACTCATCGACATGCAAGTCGTGAATCCTATTACAAAGAACATGATCTCATACATCACAATTCATCATTCATCACAACTTCTGGCCATATCACATCACATGATCAATCGCTGCAAAAACAAGTTAGACGTCCTCTAATTGTTGTTGCATCTTTTACGTGGCTGCAATTGGGTTCTAGCAAGAACGTTTTCTTACCTACGAATCACCACAACGTGATTTTGTCAACTTCTATTTACCCTTCATAAGGGCCCTGTTCATCGATTCCGCTCCAACTAAGGTGGGAGAGACAGACACCCGCCAGCCACCTTATGCAACTTGTGCATGTCAGTCGGTGGAACCGGTCTCACGTAAGCGTACGTGTAAGGTTGGTCCGGGCCGCTTCATCCACAATACCGTTGAGCAAGAAAAGACTAGTAGAGGCAAGTAAGATGACAAAATCCACGCCCACAACAAAGTTGTGTTCTACTCGTGCAAAGAGAACTACGCATAGACCTAGCTCATGATGCCACTGTTGGGAACGTTGCAGAAAATTAAAAATTTTCCTACGGTTTCACCAAGATCCATCTATGAGTTCATCTAAGCAACGAGTCAAGGGAGAGAGTTTGCATCTACATACCACTTGTAGATCGCGTGCGGAAGCTTGCAAGGTGATGATGTAGTCGTACTCGACGTGATCCAAATCACCGATGACCAGCGCCGAACGGACGGCACCTCCGCGTTCAACACACGTACGGGACGGGAGACGTCTCCTCCTTCTTGATCCAGCAAGGGGGAAGGAGAGGTTGATGAAGATCCAGCAGCACGACGGCGTGGTGGTGGATGCAGGGCGTCACAGCAGCAGGGCTTCGCCGAGACTACGAGGGAGAGACGTAACGGGGGGAGATGGAGGCGCCAGGGGCTGGTGTAGGAAGTCCCTCCTCTCCCCCACTATATATAGGGGTGCCAGGGGGGCGCCGGCCCTAGTAGATGAGATCTACTAGGGGGGGCGCCGGCCTAGGGGAGGTTTCCCTCCCCCCCAAGGCACCTAGGGGTGCCTTCCACCACTAGGACTCCTCCTAGGGGGAAACCCTAGGCGCATGGGCCTATAGGGGCTGGTGCCCTTGGCCCATGATGGCCAAGGAGCACCCCCTACAGCCCATGTGGCCCCCCGGGACAGGTGGCCCCACCCGGCGGACCCCCGGGACCCTTCCGGTGGTCCCGGTACAATACCGATAACCCCGAAACTTGTCCCGATGCCCGAAACAGCACTTCCTATATATAATTCTTTACCTCCGGACCATTCCGGAACTCCTCGTGACGTCCGGGATCTCATCCGGGACTCCGAACAACATTCGGGTTTCTGCATATACATATCTTCATAACCCTAGCGTCACCGAACCTTAAGTGTGTAGACCCTACGGGTTCGGGAGACATGCAGACATGACCGAGACACTCTCAGTCAATAACCATCAGCGGGATCTGGACACCCATGATGGCTCCCACATGCTCCTCGATGTTGTCATCGGATGAACCACTATGTCGAGGATTCGATCAAACCCTGTATGCAATTCCCTTTGTCAATCGGTACGTTACTTGCCCGAGATTCGATCGTCGGTATCCCAATACCTTGTTCAGTCTCGTTACCGGCAAGTCACTTTACTCGTACCGTAATGCATGATCCCGTGTCCAACACCTTGGTCACATTGAGCTCAATATGATGATGCATTACCGAGTGGGCCCAGAGATACCTCTCCGTCATACGGAGTGACAAATCCCAGTCTCGATCCGTGTCAACCCAACAGCTACTTTCGGAGATACCTGTAATGCACCTTTATAGTCACCCAGTTACGTTGTGACGTTTGATACACCCAAGGCACTCTTACGGTATCCGGGAGTTACACGATCTCATGGTCGAAGGAAGAGATACTTGACATTTGCAAAGCTCTAGCAAAACGAACTACACGATCTTTTATGCTATGCTTAGGATTGGGTCTTGTCCATCACATCATTCTCCTAATGATGTGATCCCGTTATCAACGACATCCAATGTCCATAGTCAGGAAACCATGACTATCTGTTGATCACAACGAGCTGGTCAACTAGAGGCTTACCAGGGACATAGTGTGGTCTAAGTATTCACACGTGTATTACGATTTCCGAATAATACAGTTATAGCATGAATAAAAGACAATTATCATGAACAATGAAATATAATAATACTTTTATTATTGCCTCTAGGGCATATTTCCAACACTATTTTATTCTCGTCTGTCGGATTTCGATCCGATGATCCAAATCCCTCTTCTTTAATCCTTTTGCTATATATATCAGACAAAACCCTAAAAACTAGGTCGCTTGTCCCCCCTCAGCCGCCACCCACTCCAAATTCCCCTTGGGATCCATCCCCTCGGTAGCCGCCGCATCTTCCTCGTATCTGCAGCGATCCAACCAGCAACCCCCACCTCTCTCTCTCAGATCGACCCCGCACTCGATCCCGATTGGGTCGAGGCCTTTCCTCCTCCCTCGTCTCAGCAGGCGCCCGAGGCCTACCCTGCCTCGCCTCGCGCCTCCATGTGGCTGCCCGACCTCGCCGGCCATTCGATCGAAGCCGCTGCCCCGGCCGCCTTGCAAGACAACGCCGCCGGCCTGCTACCTCGCCACACCAGACGCCGACCTGCCCCGCTCGCCTGGTTCCCCTCACTCCTCGCTCCGCCTGACTCCGCCTTTGAGCACGCTGCCCCACCGTCCGCGCTCACCGGCGACAAGCGCCGCCCTTCGTCGGAGATCTTCAGCAGGCCAGGTCGCGGCCTCCCCTGCCCGCGAACTCCTTCTTCTTCCTTCCGCCGGCTCTCTCTGCCATTCACGCTTCCCTCTCTCTCCCTTGCAGGATCCCGCCGCCGGAGGTTGCCTCGCTCGCCCCGGATCTGGACGCCCATCACCGGAGGCTGCCGTCTCGCGCCTGGAGACGCGCCCCTCCATCCCCTGCGCCTCCATCTCTTCCTCGCCGTCGAACTCCTGCTTCAAGATGCAGCCGGCGCCAACTCGTTCTGCTCGGGAACGAGCACGCCCCGCCTCTGCTTCGAACCAGGGGGCCGACGCCTGCAGCGCCTACGTTGACCCGCTCTTGTTTCTGGCTCGGCTTGCCTGGAACGCCAGCGCAGGGCCCAGCACCGTGGCCCACCAGCAAGCAGGCCCAGCGCCCCCTTCCAGCCTCCCTCTCCTAGCCGACCGGCCTCAAGGCCCAATGTGAGGCCCAGTCCGCCCCAGTTTTGGCCCGTAGTGTTTTTTTATTGACTGGCGATTTGTCTATTTATTCCAGAGACGACTGTTTTACAGAAAAGCCCCCATACTTCATTCATTTAATAACTCAAAATGGTGCATCGGATTAAAATGCTTTATATATGAAAAATGCTTATAATTATGTGTAGATTAATAATATGCAACTTTCATGCATGTTTAAAATGTTTATAATGATGTTTGCTTATAATTTACCTAATGTCATGCTAAAATGCTTTATTTCATAACTAAATAACCGTAGCTCGGATTTTAATAAACTTTATATGTAAATGGGGTAGAAAAATGCCTAGTTTAACATGGTGGCTTCACCTTGCATGTTTAATAACTCAAAAATATGTTTTAGGGCAGATCAGTACCAAACCTTAAAATATGCATATGGAGTTTTACCGGAATTGTTGTTCGTTGTTTCCGGCCTCATTTAAACTTGCCTAGATAGGTAGTTTTGTTGTGCTTCACCTCTTGCCATGTTAATCAACATTTAATATTGTTGGATACATAAACGAGATCGAACTAAATAACTTGTTGTGGTGTTTCGTCAATATGCAACTCGTTACATATTGATCTCCACTTAATTTGTAGAATTGCTTGTGCACTTTGCCATGCCATGCCTCTTTAAACCGGACATGCATCATACTTGGTTGTGCATCATGCCATCTTCATGTGGTGGTTGTTTATTGTGTTGTTTGCTTCTTTCCGGTGTTGCTTCTTCGGGTTGGTTCCGGTAACGTCGCGTTTGTGAGGACCCGTTCGACTACGTCCGTTTGTCTTCTTCGTAGACTCGTTATTCTTCCTTGTGGGATTTCATGCATGTGACGCGCGGGTAATTAAGCTACAGTGATCCTCTGCTAATGGTGCCACGTCACCTCGTTTATAGTTGCTAATCTCGAGTTAGTTCGAAACCGATTCAAATTCAAATTCAAAAATAGGCAAACAATAAAAGTTTTCAAATATTAAAACTAAAATGTTCGGAGTGAACCAAATATTGCATAGATAATTATGGTGGAGAAACCACACTTTTATAAAATGTTTAAATACTGTTAAATGAATAAAAGAGTAGCAAAAACAATTATTTTAATGCTTTAAAAATAATAAACATTTTCAAAACTAAATTGTTATAAGTATTAAACTATTGTGGCAGTGGCATAATTTGTAAAATCCTATTTAGGTGCCACTTTGGTAATTTACTAAAACTAAAATAATAGGAAACTAAAAGAAAGCAAAGTATAAAAAAAACAGAAAACACAACTAACAAAAGACAGAGAGGAAAACCCTCTAATCCCCTGGGCCAACCGACCCAGCTGCAGCCCAATTGGCCCATCCGGTCCACCCCACTCCCCTTATCCCCCCCATCGATCCGAACCCTAACCCCCCCCCCACGACCGCACATTCCCCCCCCCCCACTCCCCACGTCTCCCTCTCCCCTCCCTCCTCTCGATCCCATCTGGATCGGGGAGGGGCCCGACCCTGACGTCGACCGGATCGCCCGTCGCCGCCGCCCGAAGCCACCTCGCCAGCGCCGCCTCCCCACCGGACAGCCGCATCCTCTTCTCCTCTCCATCGCCCCCTCGTCACCGGGCCGCCACCGCTCCGCCGTCGCCCAACGCCACCTCGACTTCGTCTCCTCCCCACGACGCGTCGCCGCCGATCCTCGCCGCCCGGAGCTGCGCCTCCGCCTTAGCCACCTCGCCGGACTGCCTCCTCCGCGTGTGTCGTCCCCGTCCCCCACCTCGAGCACTACTGCCTCGTGCCCTGCGCCCCGCTGTGAGCTCCGGCCTTCCTCCCTCTCTCCCCTTATTCTCCGTCACCGGCGCCGTTCATTCGCGCGCGCACGACCGTAGCCCGCCCTACTGCCGCCGCTGCCCACACTCCCCTGCATCCGTCCTCGCTCGGGCGCCTCCTCTCGCGCAGCCCGTCGCTCACCTCGCCTCGAGTCGCAGCGCCCCGCCGCCGGCCTGCAGCTGCATCCACCGCAGCTCGCCCCCGACTGGCTGCCGGCGCCCACGCCACGGGCCGCGTCCGAGGCCAGCCCCGTTCGGCCTCGGGCACGGGCACCACGCCCGCACCCAGGGCCCGACCCGCAAGGCCTCTGTGCCACAGACAACGGGGCCCACCCCGTGTGAACGAAAACAAAAAAAAATATAATACTAATTAAATTAATTTTTAAAAAATGAATTAATAAATAATAACTAAAATTAATTAAAATGATAATTAATTAATTGATTAAAGGCTTAATTAAATTAATTAGTCTTGATTAGATTAACCTAATTACTAGTTAACTTAATTAACCTCCTGATTAGACTAATCAATCAATGACATGAGGGTCCCACACATAGTTGACCCAGTCAACTCTGTTGACTGCTGACGTCAGCATGACATCATGCTGATGTCATAAAACCAAATTTCGAATTAAATTAAATAATTAATTAAATTCCAAAACCTAATAAAATCTTTAGAAAATCATATCTTTTAATCCGTGACTCGGATTAAATTATTTTCAACATGAAAGTTGCTCAGAACGACGAGACGATTCCGGATACGCAGTCTGTTCGTCCGCCACACACCCCTAACCTATCGAACTCGCAACTTTCCCCCTCCGGCTCCTCTGCCCGAAAACGCGAAACACCGGGAATACTTCCCGGATGTTTCCCCCCTTCACCGGTATCACCTCATACCGCGTTAGAACACGTCTAGCTCTGCTTGTTGACCTGTTATGCACTTGCTTGCTATGTATTTACTATTTCTCCCCCCTCTTCTCTCCGGTAGCCCCCGTGACGATGCTGATGCCCCTGTGGACGACTACGTCACCGACGACCCCTCTCTCTTGCCAGAGCAACCAGGCAAGCCCCCCCTTGATCACCAGATATCGCCTATTCTCCTCTATACTGCTTGCATTAGAGTAGTGTAGCATGTTACTGCTTTTCGTTAATCCTATTCTGATGCATAGCCTGTCATTGCTACTACAGTCATTGATACCTTACCCGCAATCCTAAATGCTTAGTATAGGATGCTAGTGTTCCATCAGTGGCCCTACACTCTTGTCCGTCTGCCATGCTATACTACTGGGCTGTGATCACTTCGGGAGGTGATCACGGGCATATACTATATACTTTACACTGTTACATTACTTGTGATACTGTTCGGAGTTGGGGGCTGAAGGGGCAGGTGGCTCCATCCCGGTAGAGGTGGGCCTGGGTTCCCGACGGCCCTCAACTGTTACTTTGTGGCGGAGCGACAGGGCAGGTTGAGACCACCTAGGAGACAGGTGGGCCTGGCCCTGTTCGGCGTTCGTGGATACTTAACACGCTTAACGAGATCTTGGTATTTGATCTGAGTCGGCTACGAGCCTATACGCACTAACCATCTACGTGGGAGTAGTTATGGGTATCCCGACGTCGTGGTATCAGCTGAAGCACTTCAGACGTCAGCGACGGAGCGGCGCGCGCCGGATTGGAACGTAAGCCTGCTCTTGTATTAAGGGGGCTAGTTCTGCTTCCGGCCGCCCTCGCAACGTGCAGGTGTGCTATGGGCGATGGGCCCAGACCCCTGTGCGCTTAGGTTTAGACCGGCGTGCTGGCCTCTCCGTTGAGCCTAGGTGGGGCTGCGACGTGTTGATCTTCCGCGGCCGGGCATGACCCAGGAAAGTGTGTCCGGCCAAATGGGATCGAGCGTGTTGGGTTATGTGGTGCACCCCTGCAGGGAAGTTAATCTATTCGAATAGCCGTGATCTTCGGTAACAGGACGACTTGGAGTTGTACCTTGACCTTATGACAACTAGAACCGGATACTTAATAAAACACACCCTTCCAAGTTCCACAGACAACCCGGTGATCGCTTTTCTACAGGGCGACGAGAGGAGGATCGCCGGGTAGGATTATGCTATGCGATGCTACTTGGAGATGCTATTTGGAGGACTTCAATCTACTCTCTCCTACATGCTGTAAGACGGAGGCTGCCAGAAGCGTAGTCTTCGATAGGACTAGCTATCCCCCTCTTATTCTGGCATTCTGCAGTTCAGTCCACCGATATGGCCTCCTTACACATATACCCATGCATATGTAGTGTAGTTCCTTGCTTGCGAGTACTTTGGATGAGTACTCACGGTTGCTTTCTCCCCCTTTTTCCCCCTTTCCTTTCTTTCTGGTTGTCGCAACCAGATGCTGGAGTCCAGGAGCCAGACGCCACCGTCGATGACGACCCCTACTACACCGGAGGTGCCTACTACTACGTGCAGCCCGCTGACGACAACCAGGAGTAGTTAGGAGGATCCCAGGCAGGAGGCCTGCGCCTCTTTCGATCTGTATCCCAGTTTGTGCTAGCCTTCTTAAGGCAAACTTGTTTAACTTATGTCTGTACTCAGATATTGTTGCTTCCGCTGACTCGTCTATGATCGAGCACTTGTATTCGAGCCCTCGAGGCCCCTGGCTTGTATTATGATGCTTGTATGACTTATTTATGTTTTAGAGTTGTGTTGTGATATCTTCCCGTGAGTCCCTGATCTTGATCGTACACATTTGCGTGCATGATTAGTGTACGATTGAATCGGGGGCGTCACAAGTTGGTATCAGAGCCAACTGCCTGTAGGAATCCCCCTTCCACACTCCTTGGCCGAAGTCGAGTCTAGACATTGTAAAAACTTTTACTAACTTGGCTGTGTGCCTTATGGGCCCACGTCGCCATCGGGTGGTACTAGGATCTTTTACTCCTCGACCTTACTCTGGGACTCTGATCTCTCTTCTATTCGGGTTAAATGATTTCGCTAAAAATAAAACTAACTTTAGGTTCTCGCAAGTACTTTCTCCCGGAGAGCCACTTGTTACCGATGACCGCCTGCTGCACCAGAAGATTCCGAAGATACTCTACGATGTGCTCTCGAGACTATGTGCCATCGCTTTTGCAATTCACTTCCATCGATAAATCCCTCTAGATAACTACTTACACCTATCGTTCATATTGTCATCCCCAGTTGCTCTTGTTATTACAAGATGTCCTGAAATACTCTTCGATATTCCGAGAATTCTTTACGCTTACTGCCCTGCAGTTCCTTGCTGCATGAATACCCCTACGGATAATTACTCGCGCTTGCCGAGTATCCGCTCATCCCCAGTTGTTCTTGTGTTTCAAAAAAGTCTTCAAAATAATATTCGATCTTCCGAAAACCCTCTGGAGCCTTTGGCTCTTGAAATTCTTGCTTGCTTGCATTATGGTTAATCCCATAAGTCTCGTAGTCTTAATGACATTCATTGTCATTATCATTTTGAGTCTGTTGACTCAATATGTTTGCGAATACACGCAATCATCATTGATCCTTATAAATTACCTTTCTGGCTGAGCTTCCATTCTTTTAACTGGAGTTGGTTCTCGACCAATCCAATTGTTGTTGTTTGTACCCTAAGGCTATTCAACTTATCCATCCCTAATCAGAGCATTGCTTTTGATCCCTTGATTTGGAAATCTTAATTCCTTTGCATTTGACAATTGAGTTAGTCAGTTGTTTCTATAATCTGATCTCCTTGCATTCTTCTTCCTCTAGTTGAGTACCGATACTCGTATCAGATCCCTTGTGGACCATCAAGTCCTTTGTTGGATTTATCTGACAACGCCCTTCATATTCAATAACCTTGTGAGCCTTTCCTCGGATATATAATGCCTTTGGTAAATTGTATCATCTGCTTTTGAACAATGCTCTACTTTCGGGCTTGTATTATTTACTCCTAAGTTGTGGTATATGTTCCTAAGATGCCCTGATGGGTTGAACCTATGCCTTCCTTAATATGTGTGAACTCGGAAGTTTTCACGAGTCATACTCATCTGGTATTGCACCAGGTAAAAAAAACACTTTCAATAACTAATGTCATTTTCGAAATACGAGAGGTGAATGAAAGGTTATGCATTGAAGAAGTGGGAGTCGACCTTGAACTTTGTGTTCATGCCCATGGACATGATGTAGATCATATCATTAAAGCTTCTCTTAAATTAATTATTCCCTTGGTATAAGTTCTTATATCTGGGATTTGGCCTTTTGCAATCGTGGTTCCGACCATGTTCTCCTTTAAATACCATTTCCGATGCAAGTGTAAGCACTTGTCTTCCGTGGATCAATACCCCGGTACAACCTCTACCTTGATCTGTCGTCGAGTATTACCCCATGGTATCTCGAGATTATCTTGGAACTGCATAACTTCCTATGAGTTCTTCATCAAGTACTACATACTCACTGATTACAATTTTTCATGGGCTCTGAGTTATTAAACACTGAAAGACACCGATAACTAAACCGAGTCCGCATTACGGTTCAACAACTCTTACTAATATTCTTTACTTACGAGTTTGTACCCGATCATGTCATTCCTAGCCTGATCGGCCATATCATTACCATGCTAAATTTTAACTGTGCTACCTGGTCCTTATTCTCGGAGCACCAATTTTCGACGATGAACTAACCTTACGTCGATTTTTCCTCGTCATACCCTTTCACCTTAAACAACAAGCTTGAGTTCGAGTTTGTGTCGTAACTGTGGTTCCAATAACCTCTTGCTTCATCATTCCTTTGACTTGATGTCGTTGCTGATTGACTACATCTGCATGAAATCTCTCGACAATTGTGTCGTGATCACCATCAACCTTATGAGCTCTTCCAGGAATTCAATTGAATTCATGATGGGTAATACCATCCTTGCCCCTCGATGATTCCTGTTCTCATCGACCACTTTATTGCCTTCCGTTCAACACAACTTGTTCGCGTTTTGTGTAAACCTTGAGATCACTGCTACCCAGCAGTTGATCTTCCTTACCTCGGAAGTATTACCATCACTTTTTGTCAAGAATGTGGTGAGAATTTCACCACCTCTTAATAATTCTTGATATCTTAATACTTCTTGCCATCTTCGTTCATTCCTTGGTCCCCGTATTGTTTTCAACCGGAATACCGACAATGGAGCTATGACGTGTGAATTCAAAACTTCTAGCAACCCTATTGCTTTGAAGTGAATGGGCGATAGTTCATTCTAAGTCCTTCGCTAATTGAATCACCATTCTAACATTGGTCGTGCAACCCAACCCGTACTTCGGGCGCACCCTTCAACCAATGTTTAATTGTGTATGTTTTCCTCGAGCATACTTCCTTATATCAGTTGATCTGACAAATGTTATCTCCTTGTTCACTTAATGGTGGAAATCCATCTTTTGGGAATCTCGGTGAATTGCCATCGAGTTCACCAGACACCTCCTTGTCCTCTCCCTGGTTTAATGGTGAACTATTGCTTTAGAAACCCGCTCCCATAGTTCATTTCCCGAGAAGCTTGCAATGCCATTTCAACGATTTGTGTTGCGCCTTTTCTTCTCGGACATCCTGAGTCTCAGGTATCCTGACACCAATCGGATCTGAATCTCGGTCAGATATGATGGTTGGGACAACTTTCCAAGAGTTATGACGTTGATCCTTTGATGACCCGGTAACATGATGTCATGCCTAGCACCCCCCCCCCCGGCTGGAGGACCTATCATTATAGATTCCTTTTCAGCAAGGTTATCCATTCATCCATGAGGAAATTGTAAGACTTATTCTACAAGTTATTCTTGATGGATCCTTCGTGTTTCCAAAGTCTGATCTTCACCGGAAGACCATGTCACTGCTATCTCGAAGCATGTCAATGGTACTCTGATTTTCAACAGGCACGTTTGAAGCACGATGCTATATTTTAATTATCAATTATCCTAACACCGTTGTATGAGTAATATCATGAGATTCCTCCCCCCTTACCTAAATGGTTTTCTACTTTATATCCTGTCATGGATATCTTGCTCTGCTTGTCCTTGGGAAGGATATACCCTCGAAATATGTGTTTAAACATATTTTCCTTTCCATTGTTCTGTTTAATCTGATGATCATATTTCCTTCCATTTGTTTGTTTAAACCTTTTCTATGATCTATATGATATAAGCAGTAATAATCCACTGCTTGTGCAAACACCTCGATGTACAACTCTGTCAGTAAGACCTGGTTACTATTGATGATGACATTCCGGTAACCACCGATGGACGGGAACCTTGCCTATTGGTCCGCCTCGTTTCAACGAGCAGGAAAATGGTTCTCTTCGTCCCTCGCCCTTGGTACCAACGTTGTTGCCGACATAGCTGACATGGTACTCCCTGACATGCCTTGCTATCATGACCGTGCAAGATGTCACTGCTCCTATTATATAAAAAAAAGAACCACATGGTGGGCCCATAACCCACAGTTTCACAGGATCGAAACCTGACTCTCCTATACACCCTGTTGCCAAAGTTATTCCTATAGCTTGACTTCGTATGTAATTTGCGAGCCACCTTCCTAGTGATCAATTCTGGTATCGGACACAATACTTATTCCTGTTGCTCTGAACCCCATTCACACTCTGTTTCAGGCAATGAACGATTGCCTATCCGCTTGAAACTTCTTATTGCACCGTCTTACTTTGCTCTCGATGTGTTTCATTTGTTCAACTCGAGAGATACTCATATGTTCATACTTGGGAAACCCCCAGAAGATTTTCCCTTGTAACATCCTATCGTTGTAGAGCTGCCCCTTACCTATTCGTAAGTACGATGGAGATCCCGAAGAAAGGATGACAAATTGATCATGGTGACTTGAAGCAGTGAAATGAAGACATCAACGAAAGGGATCAACCTCTTCGAAAGGGAAGCCAAGACCGAGAAGACTCGTTAGGTTTTTCGCTACCAACACCTTCGCCCCTTACTCCACCGCTTAAATCTCGGGACGAGATTTCTTGTAGTGGAGGAGAATTGTGACGCGCGTGTAATTAAGCTACAGTGATCCTCTGCTAATGGTGCCACGTCACCTCGTTTATAGTTGCTAATCTCGAGTTAGTTCGAAACCAATTCAAATTCAAATTCAAAAATAGGCAAACAATAAAAGTTTTCAAATATTAAAACTAAAATGTGTCAGGACCCCGACTCGATGTCACATCGATCTAGCTGGTAATACCTCATATCACTTTGCGGCCTCACGCACGGTATCCCCACGGGTGTCGTCTTACCTTTTCCCGGGACCGTTTGCGCCTTTTGGCTCACGTATATGATAGTGTCGCTAGCATCCATATGATAAAGAGCCCGGGCTGACATGACTAGTCGTAAACCCAAAGTGGCACAGACTTACAGGGACAGGCATCCATGACCCAGCTTCGAACGTGTCGGTCATCAGCAAGTGGGTCCGGGCTGTAGCACTGGGCTAGCAGGACTCCGGTAAACCGGGCTGTAGCGGGCTAACAGGACTCCGGTACTCAAAGCGTGACATTTCCCCGAAGGGACAGACACAGGAACGAAGAAGGACACATGCCGGCCAGCCTAAGTGTTCCAGAGCAGTAGCAAGCTACCATGGCTCAGCGGTAACACTAGGAGACATTTCCCGGTAAGAGAGGCTACTAAAGATAAACAACTAGATAGTCAGATCCCACACATACCAAGCATTTCAATCATACACACAATATGCTCGATATGTGCAAATACAACGAAGCATCACAACATGACTCTACGACACAAGTACTTTATTTAAGGCTCAGGGAGCCATACATAACATACACAAAGGTACGGGTCTCACGACCCAACATACAAGTCATACAGTCATACAAACCAGCAGCGGAAGTAACTTGTCTGAGTACAGACAACTAGTAAAATAAAAGAGGCTTGGAAAGCCTAGCTATACTACGTGGTCCTTCACAAGCTCAGGGTCACCACCTGGGTCTTTAGCCTACTCGTTGATGTCAACGTCTACATAGAACCCATCAGAAGGGGTTGCAGCGTCTTCTGTAAAAATGTAGATTATAGCAACATGAGTACAAAGGTACTCAGCAAGACTTACATCAGATCCTACATACATGCATAGTATCAAGAAGGGTTGGTGGAGTTATTGCAGCAAGCCAGCTTTGACTCTTGGCTAGGCTATCCTACGATACTCCAACTTGAAATGGTTTTGCGCACACGAGTCCACTACTCACCACTTCAATACACTACCGAGGATCCACCTCCGTCTTCCTACGGAAGAGCCATCCTCGGCACTCACACTTATCTTGAGGCTTTTAGTAGTTTCCATTTACTTGTCTATGAACTGTATAGGCAACCAAGTAGTCCTTTACCGCGGACGCGGCTATTCGAATAGATCATGTTAACCCTGCAGGGGTGTACTTCTTCATACACGCTCTCACCACTTACCGTCGTTTACACGACATGTACTCGGCAACCTTCAAGCGGAAGCCCAACGTGGGTGTCGGCCACGACCTACCTAATCACCTAAGCCTCCAGTCCAGGTTTATCGCCTATTCAGGTTCCATCCGCAGGGAGTCCGGCCGAGGTTTCCCATACGGCCCCGAACGATGTGAACAGGGTTCCCGAGATACCTAACGGGTATTCGGTACACCCGGCCACGTACCTACCGCATCACAGCCCACCCCTACGGTCAGCGCTGTCCACGGCCTCCAGTAGGCTACAAACACCAGAAACTACTTGCAACTCCTGGACGGAGAACTAGGGTGAATAAGAAGCCGAGAGGGTCCATTGGTTTCGGGCCCAATGCATGGTAGTAGCTGATTCTTAAATCACACATACAGATCTCAGTGCTTAAGGTCGGCTTCAATGAAACAACCCACCATGTACTCCTACATGGCCTCTCATCGATACCTTTACCAAATCGTGTTCACCACACCACTCTCATTACCGACATAACATTTCACTCTAGCCCATCACCCAGATGAACCAGACCTGACACGACTCTAAGCATAGCAGGCATAGCAAGGTAGGAACAACACATACATATGGCTCAATCAACTCCTACACATGCTAGTGGGTTTCATCTAGTTACTGTGGCAATGACAGGTCATGCAGAGGAAATGGGTTCAACTACCGTAGCACACAGCAGTTTGAATCGCGTTGTCTTAATGCAGTAAAAGAGAGCAGGAGCGAGAACATGGGATTGTATCGATATGATCAAATGGTTGGTTGCTTGCCTGATGGTTCGATGCACTGATACGGTTCTTCGTTAGGGTAATCACGGTACTCCTCGGGGGCAGAACCTGTCGCAAAGGACATCGATACACAAGCATCACCAAACAATGTGCAACAATATGATGCATGCATGAAACATGGCAATATGAGTGTGTTGGGCTAATGCAACTAAAACCAGAAGGGTTTGAACAAATTTGAATCAAAGATTCAAATTTCAAATTCAAATATGGCCTTTTAAAGTGCTTTTCCTTGTTCTGCTTGAAACATCAATTTAACTTGTTTGATCATGCATGAAAATAGTACAGATGGATAGATTGGATTTTTCTGATCATTTTTCATATATAATTTGTCCAATTTGGAGTTACAGAATAAAAGTTATGAATTTTTGAAGTTTAAATAATATTCTGGAATTTCCTGATTTAAATTAAATCCAGAAATATAATTATTGCGCCAGCATGACGTCAGCATGACGTCAGTGGTCAACTGCGGCTGGCTGAGGTCAAACCTGACGTGTGGGGCCCACACGTCAGTGACAGGGGGGGTTAAACAGGATTAAATTAATCCTAATTAGGGATTAGTGGCGCTGGGGCCCACTGTCAGTGTCAGGGGGGGTTGACTAACAGTAGTTAGCGCTAATCTAACCACCTGGCCGACAGGGCCCACGCGTCAGTGACCCTGGGGGGTCAAACCCCAGGTCGGACAAGTCAAACCCCACCGGCGACATGACGCCGGCGAGGTCCGAGACGGCGGCGAAAGTGCTTTTTGCCATTCCGGCAACCAAATGGACGGCGGAAGGCATCTACGTGTTGCTGAGGTTGAGCCGCGACTATTGGTGGTGGTGGTTGGGCTCGGGGTGGCCGGAGTTGACGGCGGCGAGCTCGGCTGCGGCGGCCGGAGTTCGGGTGCGGTCGGAATCGGCGTTGCAGGGCGTTAGGAGAGGTGTTGGTGCGTGCTACGTGCTCCTAGTGAGGTGTGGAGCACGATGGTGTGCTCGGTTGGGCGCTACGGCGACCGTGGCCACGACGGCGACATCGCCGGCGGCGTGGAGCTCTCGGCCAAGGTGGGGCTAGGGCCTAGAGGTCGAAAGAGACCAGGGGAGAAGGGGGAAACGATCCGGGGGCTCACCGCGGAGTTGCAGTGGGCGTCGAGCGGGCTCGGGGACGCGCTGGAGACGACGAATTCGACGGCGACGATGGTCGGAGCCCGAAGAGGGGAACGGCGACGTGGCGGCGATGCAGGGCTTCCGGGGAGCTGTGGAGCGGTGGGGAGGAAGAGGGGGTCGTGGCGGAGCTTCTGAGCTAGTCGGGGGAGCGAGGGGTGGCCGGAGACGGCTGCTGTGGCGAACGGCGGCGACGGTGGTGTTCGGCCGTGTGAGAGAGAGAGCGAGGGAGAGGAGAGGAGAGCCGGGGGAGAGTGAGAGAGAGCAGGGGGAGAGGCGTGGCGTCGTCCAGGGCATCGAGCGAGGAGGGGAGGGCAGGCAAGCAGGCGAGCAGGTGGCGTGGCGCGGTGGCGCGCGCGCGCGCCGGCCACACTCCCCTCCCTCTGTCGGGACGAAGACGACAGAGGAGGGAGGTGGGCTGGGCCGGCTGCTGGCTGGGCCAGCCAGCTGGCTGGGCCGCACAGTGGAGGAGCCCAGGTAAGCTCCTCCTGTTATATATTTTTCTGTTTTTTAATTTCTGACATTTGTTTTGATTTAAATAATATATTAAATCATTTATTTAACTTATGCCAATTTTTGCAGGAGCTATTTATATTATTCCAGAGCTCTTTTATAATTGGCATAATATTTGGGCATATATTAATATATATAATTAATATATTTCCAATGCAAATATTTATGCATTAATTCCAAATGCCCAAAATAAATGTCCATGAGCCACTAAAAATATTGGTTTGATTTTTATCTCTGTCCAATATTTTCAGAGAGCAACATGAGCATTTTCTTGGACCCTTTTGGAGAAATTTTTATTTGGGTCATTTTCAAAATGGTTCTGAGGGTTTCACAGATCCCCATTTCAAGTTTCTGATGAAAGAGTAAACATGATGCAACACTCTAATGCATGACTAGCTAGGGTGTGACAACTCACCCCCACTCAAAAGAATCTCGTCCCGAGATTTGGGTTCCTCCGGGAAGAAGGCGGGATACTCGAGTCGAAGACGATCCTCCCTTTCCCAAGTTGCTTCATCCTCAGAATGGTGCGACCATTGAACCTTGAGAAACTTGATATTATGACGTCGCGTGGTACGTTCGGCTTGATCGAGGATACGAATGGGGTACTCTCGATATGTAAGATCATCTTGGAGATCAAGCGTTTCGTGGTCCACTTCACGGATAGGATCCGAGAAGCAACGCCTGAGTTGAGAAACGTGGAAGACATCGTGAACTCTGGAGAGGTGCGGAGGTAGTTCCAACTGGTAGGCAACTTCTCCTCGTTTGGCAAGAATGCGAAAAGGTCCAATGTAACGAGGAGCCAATTTGCCTTTGATACCGAAACGATGGGTTCCCTTCAGAGGGGTGACCCGAAGATAAGCCTTCTCGTCAACCTCGAAAGTCATAGCCTTATGTTTTCGGTCATATTGACTCTTTTGACGGGATTGGGCTGTTTTCAACTTTTCACGAACGATACGAACTTGTTCTTCTGCTTCCTGAATCATATCCGGGCCAAAGAATTGTCTTTCCCCGGTCTCTGACCAGTTAAGGGGTGTTCGACATCGTCGTCCATAGAGAACTTCAAAAGGGGCTTTACCCAAGCTAGATTGATAGCTGTTGTTGTAAGCGAATTCGGCAAATGGAAGGCACTTCTCCCAGTCCATTCCGAAGAGATAACGGAGGCTCGAAGCATGTCTTCTAGAATTTGGTTGACGCGTTCCACTTGACCACTCGACTGAGGGTGGAAAGCGGTGCTAAAGGAGAGACGAGTTCCCATAGCATTTTGGAAACTTTCCCAAAATCGAGAGGTGAAAAGACTTCCTCGATCCGAGTTAATTTCCAAAGGAACACCATGGAGAGACACTATTCGGGAGATGTACAAATCTGCCAGCTGACTAGCGGTTATACTCTCACGAACAGGTAAGAAATGGGCTACTTTGGAAAGACGATCGACCACGACGAAAATAGCATTATTCCCTCTCTTGGTCCTGGGAAAACCGGTAATGAAATCCATACCAATTTTATCCCATTTCCATTCAGGAATAGCTAAGGGTTGAAGGGTGCCAGCAGGCCGTTGATGCTCTGCTTTTACACGACGACAGACGTCGCAATTTGCAATATACTGAGCAATTTCTCTCTTCATCCTAGTCCACCAGAACCTCTGGCGTAGGTCCTGATACATCTTAGTACTACCGGGATGAATGGTGAGAGGAGATTCATGAGCTTCCTTAAGGATCAATCGCCTCAGGTTTCGCACTTTGGGAACCACTAGTCGATTCCCGAAGTATACGACCCCTTGATCATTAATGGAGAAGCAATTCGCAATTCCTTTCTGAATGTTTCTCTTGATGCGGGAGATTCCCGGATCTACCTTCTGTGCTTTGATAATTTGATCCGTAAGGGTAGGTTTTGCCACCAAGGTGGAAGAAAACCTTGAGGTACAATGTGAAGGTTAAGCTTCCGAAATTCCTCATGGAGAAGCGGTTGACTTTGTTGTAACATCAGGTTGTTACAATAAGATTTACGACTTAGCGCATCAGCCATGACGTTGGCTTTCCCTGGGGTGTAGGTTATTCCTAAGTCGAAGTCTGTGATCAATTCAACCCAACGTCTCTGCCTGAGATTCAAATCCGGTTGGGTGAAAATGTACTTCAGACTTTGGTGATCAGTGAATATTTCGCAACGATTACCGAGGAGGTAATGTCGCCAGGTCTTAAGTGCATAGACTACGGCTGCAAGCTCTAGATCATGAGTAGGATAATTCTCCTCATGTGGGTGCAATTGCCGTGAAGCGTAAGCAATTACGTGTCGATCTTGCATGAGAATGCAACCTAGTCCTTGTCGCGAGGCGTCGCAGTAGATAACAAAGTCCTTGGAGAAGTCTGGCGGTACCAGTACGGGAGCAGAGGTCAGGCGTCTTTTCAGTTCCTGAAAGCTGTGCTCACATTGTGGAGTCCATTCGAACTTCTTATCTTTCTTGAGGAGTTCGGTTAGAGGTTTAGCAACTTTGGAGAAGTTCTCGACAAAGCGACGACAATAGCTCGCTAAGCCTAGAAAACTCCGAACTTGCTTGACCGATTCAGGTGGAGTCCAATTAAGGACGGCTTGAACTCGCTCAGGGTTAACAGCAATACCTTTACCAGATATTACATGACCCAGATAGGTCACTTCTGACAACCAGAATTCACATTTAGAAAATTTGGCATAAAGGCGATGCTCTCGAAGTTTCTTCAACACTAGCCTTAGATGTTCGGCATGTTCTTCCTCGTTCTTGGAGTAGATGAGTATATCATCGAGATAAACTACGACGAATTTATCCAAATACTCCATGAAGATTGAGTTCATTAACCGAGAAAAGGTGGCTGGAGCGTTGGTTAAACCGAAGGACATGACGGTGTACTCGTATTGGCCATAACGAGTAACAAAGGCCGTTTTAGGAATGTCCCCGTTTCTGATTTTGATTTGATGGTAGCCCAACCTCAAATCCATCTTGGAGAAGACTGAGGATCCAGCGAGCTGATCATACAGGTCGTTGATCCTGGGAAGCGGATATTTGTTCTTGATTGTGACCAAGTTGACAGGTCGGTAATCTACAACCATCCGGTCCGTACCATCCTTCTTCTTGACGAATAGGACGGGGCAAGCCCACGGAGATGAGCTAGGTCGGATGAAACCCTTTTTCAAGGACTCATCGAGTTGTTTCTTAAGCTCAGCTAGTTCTAGGGGTGCCATCTTATAGGGTCTTCTAGCAATCGGAACGGTTCCTGGAATGAGGTCTATTACGAACTCAACATCCCTGTCAGGTGGAACACCTGGCAATTCCTCTGGAAAGACATCCGGGAAGTCACGGACTACCGGAACGTCCTCAAGGTCTGGCAAAGGGCTGGCGTTAAGAGAATATAATTGTCGCTTGGCTATTCGGGTCAAGACATTGACTATCTTCCCCGAAGGATGGGTGAGTTGAACAGTCCTAGAGAAGCAATCAATTTGGGCATGATGAGCTGACATCCAGTCCATACCCAGAATGATATTAATATCTGAAGATTTAAGGGCTATCAAAGACGCAAGGAAAACAAGTCTGTCGACTTGGATTTCATTTCCATAACTTACCCTAGAGGTCTGCCATCTAGACCCAGGGGTAGAGATTTCCATAGTGGATGGCAAGTCACAGAATGCAACGTTATGCAAACGAGCATAATTTTTAGATATAAAAGAATGAGAGGCTCCTGTATCGAAAAGAACAGATGCCGGGTGGCAATTAACAAGAAGCGTACCGAGAACGACGTTGGGATCCTCTTGAGCTTCTTCGGCAGAGATACAGTTGACATGGCCACGTGAAGCGGTGACCGGCTTGGCGTGGAATATTTTCCTGTCGGCTTGCCACGGCCAACAGCTTTAGCAGATTGATTGGGGTTGGTCTGGGGACACTCACGCATATAGTGACCAGATTCCCCACACTTGAAACAAGTCACGGAACTGGTACGTGGAGGAGCATTATTGGTTGGACCCCCATAGGGCTTGGCCGGTGCAGACTGTTGAACGGGGCGAGGCGCCTGGAAAGATGGCCTCGGTGTGAACCTGGGTGGCAGGGCAGTGTTGGGTACCCACACGCGGCGCTTCTGAGGACCAGCACCGGATGAGGAACCCATGTCACGTCCATGCTTGCGTGTTGCGTCATAGTCAGTCTGACCAGTTTCAGCACTGATGGCTTTGTTGACAAGTTTCGAAAAAGATGTGCACTCATGCAGACGGAGGTCGCGGCGAAGCTCAGGACTAAGGCCCTTACGGAACCTTGCTTGCTTCTTGGCGTCAGTAGACACTTCCTCAGTTGCATATCGTGCGAGATTACCAAACTCCCTGCTATAGGCATCCACAGAAAGTCGGCCTTGGGTGAAACTGCAAAATTCTTCACGTTTACGGTCCATGAGACCCTCCGGAATGTGATGTTCACGGAAAGCCTCGCTGAACTCAGCCCAAGTAGTGACATGGCCCGCTGGGCGCATAGCTCCATAATTCTCCCACCATAGACTGGCGGGGCCTTCAAGATGATATGCAGCAAAGGTGACCTTGTCAGCCTCCGCTACCAGCGCGGAACGCAGTTTGTGAGAGATACTGCGAAGCCAGTCATCAGCGTCGAGAGGCTCGACGGAGTGGTGGAACGTGGGTGGATGCAATTTGATAAAATCACTGAGTGACACCACGTTAGCCCTCTGATGGTGTGCTGTATTCTGTTCAATACGCTCCAACAAACGGTTGGTCTCCCGCTTGTTTCTCTCAGCTTCCATCATAACCTCGGCTAGTGAAGGAGGATGAGGCAGATTTGCATCCCTGGCTTCACTGCCTTCGGCCTGCTCTTGGGAAGCAGGGTTAGCGCGCGTGTTGACCATCCTAGGTAAACAAGACAATGATTTAGTCAGGATGATAAAATTCCGACATAGGATACATAATGTAAGGAATAACTCGGAATGCAAGATGATCATCCGTATGACATGGTAGATACAGAAACTGCTTCTTTATTCCATCGTCATACACACCATACAGGGTTTAGTACAAGACCAAACAAAGTACTATTACGGTGAAAAGAGGATTACATCTCATCGGAGGCATCCCAAGCTCCTATACATTATTTTTCTACACCTCCGGAAGAGTACAACTAGGTCATATCCCACGAGTCACGCGGGACGATAGACGACACAGCTAGTGCGAACTAGTGATACTACCACTAACTCAGACCGATCCGTAGTAGTCCTCGTAGAAGTCACCTCCATAGCCTGGAAGTTCAACATGATCATCCGGAAACAGACGGTCTCGCGGAGCTTGTGGACCATAGGGGCTAGGATGAGGCCTTGGACCAACAAACGGTGGCCTGCGGGGACCGCGAGGTGGGGTGATGCCTCCTACATCACGCCAAACCATCACGTCTGGCAGAGCAGATCTCACAGGATAGAGATCGCGCATATCTGAATATCCAGCTTGCACCGCCGGTGCGAACCGAGTCAAAGTGGCCCAGTGGTCAGCACGGGTATTGAAGAGCTCTAACCTTAAGGCCCGATTTTCACGGTCCTTATCCTCGAGCATCTCAGCAGTGGTGCGAGTCCGTGAATCCTCCTGAGTGGAGTCAGCATAGATAGCCTGGAGATACCCTTGTGCTCCCGGAAGTGATCCTGGCATATACCGGAAATCAGAGTCCCGAAATAAACCAGATCTGACTCGCATAATGGTCATCATAGAGTAGGCGGCGTCCTGCACAGCCATCTCAATAGTAACCCCGAGTCCATAGGAGCAGTGAAGAGGCTCGGTGGATCCAGGATAAGATGGAAATATCCTGACAGTGCAGAGATACTGGCTTTGATTAAAGTCTCGGAATTGCTCTTCGACCGTGTACTCAGGATACCAGCGGTATCCAGCCTCAGTCATTACCCTGACCAACTTAGCAGTATGGCCGGGTACATCTAGGCATCGAGTCAGGCGAACCACTTGATTGAGGTCGCGAGTGGCCATCTGAAAGCACAATCATAATGCAAAGGCATTAGAATTTCTAGCAAAATTTCGGCAGCATAACAGCTGTAAATGCTCAAAAAGGATTTTGAGACATTTGACAAAGGATTTCGTACACACTCAACATCATCATATCAAAGTTCTGAAACCATTCTGACAACATAATGTGGTAGTAGAACTGAACTAGGCTTGTAACCATCAAACTTATAAGGTACTACTGATTAGTAACTCGTGATCCTGATAGAGAGAACAGATCCTAATTCCTTAACCCCCGGTGGAAGAATGGACTGACTCAGATCAGAAAGTCATAAGGTATAAGGAGTAAAAAGAGCCTTACGTTCCAACCCACAAACAATTCCCCTACATATAACTAAAGAATTTCTAGACTCAACATCGACCAGTTTGGCTTGGAGAACCTACAGGCAGTCCGGCTCTGATGCCAACGCTGTCAGGACCCCGACTCGATGTCACATCGATCTAGCTGGTAACACCTCATATCACTTTGCGGCCTCACGCACGGTATCCCCACGGGTGTCGTCTTACCTTTTCCCGGGACCGTTTGCGCCTTTTGGCTCACGTATATGATAGTGTCGCTAGCATCCATATGATAAAGAGCCCGGGCTGACATGACTAGTCGTAAACCCAAAGTGGCACAGACTTACAGGGACAGGCATCCATGACCCAGCTTCGAACGTGTCGGTCATCAGCAAGTGGGTCCGGGCTGTAGCACTGGGCTAGCAGGACTCCGGTAAACCGGGCTGTAGCGGGCTAACAGGACTCCGGTACTCAAAGCGTGACATTTCCCCGAAGGGACAGACACAGGAACGAAGAAGGACACATGCCGGCCAGCCTAAGTGTTCCAGAGCAGTAGCAAGCTACCATGGCTCAGCGGTAACACTAGGAGACATTTCCCGGTAAGAGAGGCTACTAAAGATAAACAACTAGATAGTCAGATCCCACACATACCAAGCATTTCAATCATACACACAATATGCTCGATATGTGCAAATACAACGAAGCATCACAACATGACTCTACGACACAAGTACTTTATTTAAGGCTCAGGGAGCCATACATATCATACACAAAGGTACGGGTCTCACGACCCCACATACAAGTCATACAGTCATACAAACCAGCAGCGGAAGTAACTTGTCTGAGTACAGACAACTAGTAAAATAAAAGAGGCTTGGAAAGCCTAGCTATACTACGTGGTCCTTCACAAGCTCAGGGTCACCACCTGGGTCTTTAGCCTACTCGTTGATGTCAACGTCTACATAGAACCCATCAGAAGGGGTTGCAGCGTCTTCTGTAAAAATGTAGATTATAGCAACATGAGTACAAAGGTACTCAGCAAGACTTACATCAGATCCTACATACATGCATAGTATCAAGAAGGGTTGGTGGAGTTATTGCAGCAAGCCAGCTTTGACTCTTGGCTAGGCTATCCTACGATACTCCAACTTGAAATGGTTTTGCGCACACGAGTCCACTACTCACCACTTCAATACACTACCGAGGATCCACCTCCGTCTTCCTACGGAAGAGCCATCCTCGGCACTCACACTTATCTTGAGGCTTTTAGTAGTTTCCATTTACTTGTCTATGAACTGTATAGGCAACCAAGTAGTCCTTTACCGCGGACGCGGCTATTCGAATAGATCATGTTAACCCTGCAGGGGTGTACTTCTTCATACACGCTCTCACCACTTACCGTCGTTTACACGACATGTACTCGGCAACCTTCAAGCGGAAGCCCAACGTGGGTGTCGGCCACGACCTACCTAATCACCTAAGCCTCCAGTCCAGGTTTATCGCCTATTCAGGTTCCATCCGCAGGGAGTCCGGCCGAGGTTTCCCATACGGCCCCGAACGATGTGAACAGGGTTCCCGAGATACCTAACGGGTATTCGGTACACCCGGCCACGTACCTACCGCATCACAGCCCACCCCTACGGTCAGCGCTGTCCACGGCCTCCAGTAGGCTACAAACACCAGAAACTACTTGCAACTCCTGGACGGAGAACTAGGGTGAATAAGAAGCCGAGAGGGTCCATTGGTTTCGGGCCCAATGCATGGTAGTAGCTGATTCTTAAATCACACATACAGATCTCAGTGCTTAAGGTCGGCTTCAATGAAACAACCCACCATGTACTCCTACATGGCCTCTCATCGATACCTTTACCAAATCGTGTTCACCACACCACTCTCATTACCGACATAACATTTCACTCTAGCCCATCACCCAGATGAACCAGACCTGACACGACTCTAAGCATAGCAGGCATAGCAAGGTAGGAACAACACATACATATGGCTCAATCAACTCCTACACATGCTAGTGGGTTTCATCTAGTTACTGTGGCAATGACAGGTCATGCAGAGGAAATGGGTTCAACTACCGTAGCACACAGCAGTTTGAAACGCGTTGTCTTAATGCAGTAAAAGAGAGCAGGAGCGAGAACATGGGATTGTATCGATATGATCAAATGGTTGGTTGCTTGCCTGATGGTTCGATGCACTGATACGGTTCTTCGTTAGGGTAATCACGGTACTCCTCGGGGCAGAACCTGTCGCAAAGGACATCGATACACAAGCATCACCAAACAATGTGCAACAATATGATGCATGCATGAAACATGGCAATATGAGTGTGTTGGGCTAATGCAACTAAAACCAGAAGGGTTTGAACAAATTTGAATCAAAGATTCAAATTTCAAACTCAAACATGGCCTTTTAAAGTGCTTTTCCTTGTTCTGCTTAAAACATCAATTTAACTTGTTTGATCATGCATGAAAATAGTACAGATGGATAGATTGGATTTTTCTGATCATTTTTCATATATAATTTGTCCAATTTGGAGTTACAGAATAAAAGTTATGAATTTTTGAAGTTTAAATAATATTCTGGAATTTCCTGATTTAAATTAAATCCAGAAATATAATTATTGCGCCAGCATGACGTCAGCATGACGTCAGTGGTCAACTGCGGCTGGCTGAGGTCAAACCTGACGTGTGGGGCCCACACGTCAGTGACAGGGGGGGTTAAACAGGATTAAATTAATCCTAATTAGGGATTAGTGGCGCTGGGGCCCACTGTCAGTGTCAGGGGGGGTTGACTAACAGTAGTTAGCGCTAATCTAACCACCTGGCCGACAGGGCCCACGCGTCAGTGACCCTGGGGGGTCAAACCCCAGGTCGGACAAGTCAAACCCCACCGGCGACATGACGCCGGCGAGGTCCGAGACGGCGGCGAAAGTGCTTTTTGCCATTCCGGCAACCAAATGGACGGCGGAAGGCATCTACGTGTTGCTGAGGTTGAGCCGCGACTATTGGTGGTGGTGGTTGGGCTCGGGGTGGCCGGAGTTGACGGCGGCGAGCTCGGCTGCGGCGGCCGGAGTTCGGGTGCGGTCGGAATCGGCGTTGCAGGGCGTTAGGGGAGGTGTTGGTGCGTGCTACGTGCTCCTGGTGAGGTGTGGAGCACGATGGTGTGCTCGGTTGGGCGCTACGGCGACCGTGGCCACGACGGCGACATCGCCGGCGGCGTGGAGCTCTCGGCCAAGGTGGGGCTAGGGCCTAGAGGTCGAAAGAGACCAGGGGAGAAGGGGGAAACGATCCGGGGGCTCACCGCGGTTGCAGTGGGCGTCGAAGCGGGCTCGGGGACGCGCCGGAGACGACGAATTTGACGGCGACGATGGTCGGAGCCCGAAGAGGGGAACGGCGACGTGGCGGCGATGCAGGGCTTCCGGGGAGCTGTGGAGCGGTGGGGAGGAAGAGGGGGTCGTGGCGGAGCTTCTGAGCTAGTCGGGGGAGCGAGGGGTGGCCGGAGACGGCTGCTGTGGCGAACGGCGGCGACGGTGGTGTTCGGCCGTGTGAGAGAGAGAGCGAGGGAGAGGAGAGGAGAGCCGGGGGAGAGTGAGAGAGAGCAGGGGGAGAGGCGTGGCGTCGTCCAGGGCATCGAGCGAGGAGGGGAGGGCAGGCAAGCAGGCGAGCAGGTGGCGTGGCGCGGTGGCGCGCGCGCGCGCCGGCCACACTCCCCTCCCTCTGTCGGGACGAAGACGACAGAGGAGGGAGGTGGGCTGGGCCGGCTGCTGGCTGGGCCAGCCAGCTGGCTGGGCCGCACAGTGGAGGAGCCCAGGTAAGCTCCTCCTGTTATATATTTTCTGTTTTTTAATTTCTGACATTTGTTTTGATTTAAATAATATATTAAATCATTTATTTAACTTATGCCAATTTTTGCAGGAGCTATTTATATTATTCCAGAGCTCTTTTATAATTGGCATAATATTTGGGCATATATTAATATATATAATTAATATATTTCCAATGCAAATATTTATGCATTTATTCCAAATGCCCAAAATAAATGTCCATGAGCCACTAAAAATATTGGTTTGATTTTTATCTCTGTCCAATATTTTCAGAGAGCAACATGAGCATTTTCTTGGACCCTTTTGGAGAAATTTTTATTTGGGTCATTTTCAAAATGGTTCTGAGGGTTTCACAGATCCCCATTTCAAGTTTCTGATGAAAGAGTAAACATGATGCAACACTCTAATGCATGACTAGCTAGGGTGTGACAAAATATTCGGAGTGAACCAAATATTGCATAGATAATTATGGTGGAGAAACCACACTTTTATAAAATGTTTAAATACTGTTAAATGAATAAAAGAGTAGCAAAAACAATTATTTTAATGCTTTAAAAATAATAAACATTTTCAAAACTAAATTGTTATAAGTATTAAACTATTGTGGCAGTGGCATAATTTGTAAAATCCTATTTAGGTGCCACTTTGGTAATTTACTAAAACTAAAATAATAGGAAACTAAAAGAAAGCAAAGTATAAAAAAAATAGAAAACACAACTAACAAAAGACAAAGAGGAAAACCCTCTAATCCCCTGGGCCAACCGACCCAGCTGCAGCCCAATTGGCCCATCCGGTCCACCCCACTCCCCTTATCCCCCCCATCGATCCGAACCCTAACCCCCCCCCACGACCGCACATTCCCCCCCCCCCACTCCCCACGTCTCCCTCTCCCCTCCCTCCTCTCGATCCCATCTGGATCGGGGAGGGGCCCGACCCTGACGTCGACCGGATCGCCCGTCGCCGCCGCCCGAAGCCACCTCGCCAGCGCCGCCTCCCCACCGGACAGCCGCATCCTCTTCTCCTCTCCATCGCCCCCTCGTCACCGGGCCGCCACCGCTCCGCCATCGCCCAACGCCACCTCGACTTCGTCTCCTCCCCACGACGCGTCGCCGCCGATCCTCGCCGCCCGGAGCTGCGCCTCCGCCTTAGCCACCTCGCCGGACTGCCTCCTCCGCGTGTGTCGTCCCCGTCCCCCACCTCGAGCACCACTGCCTCGTGCCCTGCGCCCCGCTGTGAGCTCCGGCCTTCCTCCCTCTCTCCCCTTATTCTCCGTCACCGGCGCCGTTCATTCGCGCGCGCACGACCGTAGCCCGCCCTACTGCCGCCGCTGCCCACACTCCCCTGCATCCGTCCTCGCTCGGGCGCCTCCTCTCGCGCAGCCCGTCGCTCACCTCGCCTCGAGTCGCAGCGCCCCGCCGCCGGCCTGCAGCTGCATCCACCGCAGCTCGCCCCCGACTGGCTGCCGGCGCCCACGCCACGGGCCGCGTCCGAGGCCAGCCCCGTTCGGCCTCGGGCACGGGCACCACGCCCGCACCCAGGGCCCGACCCGCAAGGCCTCTCTGCCACAGACAACGGGGCCCACCCCCTGTGAACGAAAACAAAAAAATATATAATACTAATTAAATTAATTTTTTAAAAAATGAATTAATAAATAATAACTAAAATTAATTAAAATGATAATTAATTAATTGATTAAAGGCTTAATTAAATTAATTAGTCTTGATTAGATTAACCTAATTACTAGTTAACTTAATTAACCTCCTGATTAGACTAATCAATCAATGACATGAGGGTCCCACACATAGTTGACCCAGTCAACTCTGTTGACTGTTGACATCAGCATGACATCATGCTGATGTCATAAAACCAAATTTCGAATTAAATTAAATAATTAATTAAATTCCAAAAACTAATAAAATCTTTAGAAAATCATATCTTTTAATCCGTGACTCGGATTAAATTATTTTCAACATGAAAGTTGCTCAGAACGACGAGACGATTCCGGATACGCAGTCCGTTCGTCCGCCACACACCCCTAACCTATCGAACTCGCAACTTTCCCCCTCCGGCTCCTCTGCCCGAAAACGCGAAACACCGGGAATACTTCCCGGATGTTTCCCCCCTTCACCGGTATCACCTCATACCGCGTTAGAACACGTCTAGCTCTGCTTGTTGACCTGTTATGCACTTGCTTGCTATGTATTTACTGTTTCTCCCCCCCTCTTCTCTCCGGTAGCCCCCGTGACGATGCTGATGCCCCTGTGGACGACTACGTCACCGACGACCCCTCTCTCTTGCCAGAGCAACCAGGCAAGCCCCCCCTTGATCACCAGATATCGCCTATTCTCCTCTATACTGCTTGCATTAGAGTAGTGTAGCATGTTACTGCTTTTCGTTAATCCTATTCTGATGCATAGCCTGTCATTGCTACTACAGTCATTGATACCTTACCCGCAATCCTAAATGCTTAGTATAGGATGCTAGTGTTCCATCAGTGGCCCTACACTCTTGTCCGTCTGCCATGCTATACTACTGGGCTGTGATCACTTCGGGAGGTGATCACGGGCATATACTATATACTTTACACTGTTACATTACTTGTGATACTGTTCGGAGTTGGGGGCTGAAGGGGCAGGTGGCTCCATCCCGGTAGAGGTGGGCCTGGGTTCCCGACGGCCCTCAACTGTTACTTTGTGGCGGAGCGACAGGGCAGGTTGAGACCACCTAGGAGACAGGTGGGCCTGGCCCTGTTCGGCGTTCGCGGATACTTAACACGCTTAACGAGATCTTGGTATTTGATCTGAGTCGGCTACGAGCCTATACGCACTAACCATCTACGTGGGAGTAGTTATGGGTATCCCGACGTCGTGGTATCAGCTGAAGCACTTCAGACGTCAGCGACGGAGCGGCGCGCGCCGGATTGGAACGTAAGCCTGCTCTTGTATTAAGGGGGCTAGTTCTGCTTCCGGCCGCCCTCGCAACGTGCAGGTGTGCTATGGGCGATGGGCCCAGACCCCTGTGCGCTTAGGTTTAGACCGGCGTGCTGGCCTCTCCGTTGAGCCTAGGTGGGGCTGCGACGTGTTGATCTTCCGCGGCCGGGCATGACCCAGGAAAGTGTGTCCGGCCAAATGGGATCGAGCGTGTTGGGTTATGTGGTGCACCCCTGCAGGGAAGTTAATCTATTCGAATAGCCGTGATCTTCGGTAACAGGACGACTTGGAGCTGTACCTTGACCTTATGACAACTAGAACCGGATACTTAATAAAACACACCCTTCCAAGTTCCACAGACAACCCGGTGATCGCTTTTCTACAGGGCGACGAGAGGAGGATCGCCGGGTAGGATTATGCTATGCGATGCTACTTGGAGATGCTATTTGGAGGACTTCAATCTACTCTCTCCTACATGCTGTAAGACGGAGGCTACCAGAAGCGTAGTCTTCGATAGGACTAGCTATCCCCCTCTTATTCTGGCATTCTGCAGTTCAGTCCACCGATATGGCCTCCTTACACATATACCCATGCATATGTAGTGTAGTTCCTTGCTTGCGAGTACTTTGGATGAGTACTCACGGTTGCTTTCTCCCCCTTTTTCCCCCTTTCCTTTCTTTCTGGTTGTCGCAACCAGATGCTGGAGTCCAGGAGCCAGACGCCACCGTCGACGACGACCCCTACTACACCAGAGGTGCCTACTACTACGTGCAGCCCGCTGACGACGACCAGGAGTAGTTAGGAGGATCCCAGGCAGGAGGCCTGCGCCTCTTTCGATCTGTATCCCAGTTTGTGCTAGCCTTCTTAAGGCAAACTTGTTTAACTTATGTCTGTACTCAGATATTGTTGCTTCCGCTGACTCGTCTATGATCGAGCACTTGTATTCGAGCCCTCGAGGCCCCTGGCTTGTATTATGATGCTTGTATGACTTATTTATGTTTTAGAGTTGTGTTGTGATATCTTCCCGTGAGTCCCTGATCTTGATCGTACACATTTGCGTGCATGATTAGTGTACGATTGAATCGGGGCGTCACAATGCAAGATGACCATACCCTCGAAATCACTTCTATCTTTGCTTGCTAGATGCTCGCTCTTTTGCTATGCCTATGCCGCGATACCTACCACTTGCTTATCATGCCTCCCATATTGTTGAGCCAAGCCTCTAACCCCCTTGCCCTAGCAAACCGTTGTTTGGCTATGTTACCGCTTTGCTCAGCCCCTCTTATAGCGTTGTTAGATGCAGGTGAAGATTGGAGTTTGTTCCATGTTGGAACATGGATATTTTGTTGGGATATCACAATATCTCTTATTTAATTAATGCATCTATATACTTGGTAAAGGGTGGAAGGCTCGGCCTTATGCCTGGTGTTTTGTTCCACTCTTGCCGCCCTAGTTTCCGTCATATCGGTGTTATGTTCCCGGATTTTGCGTTCCTTACACGGTTGGGTTATAATGGGAACCCCTTGACAGTTCGCCTTGAATAAAACTCCTCCAGCAATGCCCAACCTTGGTTTTACCATTCGCCACCTAGCCTCTTTTCCCTTGGGAGTCGCGCTCCCGAGGGTCATCATTATTTTAACCCCCCTGGGCCAGTGCTCCTCTGAGTGTTGGTCCAAACTAGAGCCCTGTGCAGCGCCCCCTCGGGGAAACTCGAGGTTTGGTTTTAGTTGTATGGAGCGCTCTGAGTGTGCTCTGAGAACGAGATATGTGCAGCTCCTATCGGGATTTGTCGGCACATTCGGGCGGTGTTGCTGGACTTGTTTTACCATTGTTGAGGATGTCTTGTAACCGGGATGCCGAGTCTGATCGGATTGTCTTGGGAGAAGGAATATCCTTCGTTGACCGTGAGAGCTTGTGATGGGCTAAGTTGGGACACCCCTGCAGGGATTTGAACTTTCGAAAGCCGTGCCCGCGGTTATGGGCAGATGGGAATTTGTTAATGTCCGGTTGTAGAAAACCTGAAGTTGATCTTAATTAAAATACATCAACCGTGTGTGTAACCGTGATGGTCTCTTCTCGACGGAGTCCGGGAAGTGAACATGGTGTTGGAGTTATGCTTGACGCAGGTTGTTCTAAGATCACTTCTTGATCATAGTTTCTCGGTCGTGCTTTGCCTCCTCTTCTCGCTCTCTTTTGCGTAAGGTAGCCACCAAATATGCTAGTCGCTTGCTGCAGCTCCACCTCATACATTTTACCCTACCTATAAGCTTAAATAGTCTTGATCGCGAGGGTGTGAGATTGCTGAGTCCCCGTGACTCACAAATACTTCCGAAACCAGTTTGCAGGTGCCGATGTTACCGAGCAGGTGACGCAACCAAGCTCAAGGAGGAGTTCGATGAAGATCTTGTCCTTTGTGTTGTTTCGTTCTAGTTGATCAGTAGTGGAGCCCAGTTGGGGTCGATCGGGGATCTGTGTAGCATTGGGGTAGTCTTCTTTTATTTTGGTTCCGTAGTCGGACCTTGTGTGTATCTGGATGATGTAATGCTTTATTCATGTATTGTGTGAAGTGGCGATTGTAAGCCAACTATGTATCTTTTCCCTTATTGCATTACATGGGTTGTTTGCGAAGATTACCTCACTTGCGACATTGCTTTCAATGCGGTTATGCCTCTAAGCCATGCTTCGACACGTGGGAGATATAGCCGCATCGAGGGCGTAACAAGGATATCTCCGAACTAGGGTCATAATTGATGTGGAAAAACCTTTGCGGAGGTGGATATTGATCGATTCTGCAAGAAGGAAGAAAGTTGATGCCTACGATATTCAATATGAGCAGATTCCTTACTTCTGCCTCTCATGTGGACGACTAGGCCACTCAGAACTGTACTGCCCCACTCCGGGCTCTAGGGATGAGAAGGGTGAGCCTCCGTTTGGATCATACATGCGAGCTCCTGAAGATTATAAGAAACAGCCGTCCCAGGAGAGTTCGGTGAAGATCCCAAGATCGGGAACAAGTAGCAAGCCGGGCACAAAGAATTTGAGCACTCAACCAAAAACAGATGGGGGTGAGGAAGTTGTTTCGCCTTTGAAGAATCCATCTAGGGGTAAGCACAAGAGGAAGGAGGGGCCTACTGCAGTATATGTGCCAAAGCAACTTCTGCTTACCTCGGGTGAGGATAATACAACTAAGGTAAACCATGCAGGGAATATAGATGAGGATGAGATTGAGGGGTCAGAAAGGGATCCAAAGAAGAAAAAGCCAACACCTAAGAATTTGGCAGAGGCCGCTGGGCGGCCCTGCCGGGAGCAATGAGTTGTTTGAGTTGGAACTGCCGGGGGCTTGGGAACCCCGAGGCAGTTCGAGAGCTACGCAAGATTGTGCGGCAGGAAGTTCCCGCCCTACTGTTTGTTATGGAAACCAAAATTAGGGCTAAGAGAGTTGAGTTACTGCAGAGACAGTTGGGCTTTGCAGGCTGTTTTGCGGTTGACAGCAATGGACTAAGTGGCGGCATTGGTCTATTCTGGTTAGGTGACGTCAGTGTTGAGTTAAAAAACTATAGTGCTAGCCATATTGATGTCATGGTTAGGAAATCTGATGATGTTAGCTCTCCTGCTTGGAGGCTTACTGGTTTCTATGGAGCTCAAAGGGCAGAAAATCGACACCATAGCTGGAGGTTCATGAGAACTTTGCACCAGATCGAACACGAAGCTTGGCTTTGCGTGGGAGATTTTAATGAGACCATGTATGGGACAGAACATTTTAGCCGTTCGGAAAGGCCGGAGTGGCAGATGAGGGCTTTCAGAGATGTTATCAAGGAGTGCTCATTTCAGGACCTAGGCTGGTCAGGTGTGCCGTTCACATGGGATAATGGGCAGTAAGGGGATAGGAATGTCAAGGCAAGATTGGATCGAGCACTAGCGAATCCAATTTTTTTGCAGAGATTCGAACATACATGTGTACAACATCTCAGTGCAATGGAGTCTGACGACTGCTTCGTTATGGTGGAAATTCATGAAAAAGCACAAGCCAGGGGTCATGGCAAACGACAGTTTCGGTACGAGAATATCTGGCAGTCGCATGCAAACTATGATAAGCTCGTGGCCAATGTTTGGAGGCGTCACTGCCGCAGGGCTGGTCTTGCCAGCATTGCGGACACCCTGTCCACTTTACAAGTGGAGCTGGAGGTATGGGGAGCGAAGGAGTTTGGGTGTCTCGCAAAGAAGATAAAGAAAATCCAATAGAAGCTTGACAGGCTGCGCTCTACGTCAATGGGAAGAGGCCTGTCAGAGGAGGAGAAGAGAGTAGTGATGCAGTTGAGAGAGACTCTGAAACTGGAGGAAATCTGGATGCGACAATGGTCGCGAATTCCATGGTTGCGTGATGGCGATCGAAACACAAAGTACTTTCAGGCTCAAGCTACCCAGAGGCGTCGAGTGAATCGCATTTCAGGTTTACGACGTTGTGATGGTTCATTGTGTAACGGGGAAGAGGAAGATAAAGAGGAGATTCAGTCGTTTTATCAATCTCTCTTCCTTTCCCAGGGTATTAACGATATGGAAGCATTGTTGCAGTTCATCCCGGTGAGAGTGTCTCTTGAAATGAATGAGGCTATAGACAAACCATACACTGCGAAGGAAGTTCGTGCGACTCTGTTTCAGATGGCACCGTCCAAGGCTCCAGGAGTGGACAGTTTCACGGCAGGCTTCTTCCAGCATCATTGGAACTTGATCAAAGAGGACCTGGTGCCTGCTATACTGGACTTTTTGCATGGGGTGAGCTGCCCTTGGGATTCAATGACACGTCTATCACACTTATCCCTAAGGTGAGGCACTCGCAGCAAATAACTCAGTACCGCCCAATCGCCCTTTGCCCTGTCCCGTACAAGATAGCATCCAAAATGGTGACGAACAAGCTGAAGGTGTGGATGAATGTGATAGTGGGGGAAGAACAAAGTGCTTTTGTACCCGGACGTAATATAACTGACAACGTTTTAGTGGCTTTTGAGAGTGTGCATACCATGAGAAGAAGGAAGAAGGGCAAGAACTACTCGTGTGCGGTGAAGCTGGATATGATGAAAGCTTATGATCGAGTGGAACATCATTATTTGGAAGCAGTGATGCATCGACTTGGTTTCAACAGCAGTTTCATTCATTTGATCATGAAGTGTGTGTGACTTCAGTCAGATTTTCAGTGAGGGTGAATGGGGAGCTCCTCCGTTTTTCACCCTTCGAGGGGACTAAGGCAGGGGGATCCAGCGTCCCCCTTTCTGTTCTTGCTGTGTGCGGAAGGACTAACCTCCTTGTTAAACAACTCTGGCTCATTTATAGACAGGGGTGTGAGGGCCACGGTTAGATCACCTTGGATCAACCACCTCCTATTTGCAGACGTCTGTCTCATTTTTATTAGTGCAAATGCAGAAAGTGCGGACCGGCTCAATGAGATACTGAATATTTATGCTATGTGCTCAGGGCAAAGTGTCAACAAAGAGAAGAGTGCAGTCTACTTTACTCCTAACACTCCGGATGAAAGAAGGCAGCAAATGAAGCAACGCCTGGGTATCTTTGTTGAAACTTTCAGCGACAGGTACCTTGGTTTACCAATGGCTGTTGGCAAGATCACTAGTGGCACGTTTGAGCACATCTGTGATCGAGCAAGGAGCAAGATGACGGGATATTCAGAGAGAGATTTGGCATGTGCGGGGCGAGAAATATTGCTGAAATCAGTCATTCAAGCGATACCAACTTTCAGTATGACTTGCTTCCGCTTAACAAAAAAGGTATGTAAGAAGATCACGTCTTGCACGGCAAGGTGCTTTTGGAGCAGTAACATCGACAGGCGCTCGATGCATTGGCTTTCATGGAAGAAGCTAGCTACCCCGAAAGAAGCAGGGGGAATGGGATTCCGGGACCTCGAGGCTTTTAACCTGGCCTTGCTGGGCAAGCACGGTTGGAGGTTTATGGTATACCCTGAGATCTTGTGCTCTCGAGTTATGAAGTCCAGATATTTTCCAGATACAGACTTTATGGCTGCCACAATCCCAAAGACGGCATCACCTATCTGGAGAGCGATAGTTGCCGGCCGCAAGGCATTGAAGCTTGGCCTGATAAAGAGGGTGGGATGGCTCCACGATCTCCATTTGGGAGGACAAGTGGATCCCTGATACTATTTCAGTGGCTCCTATGGTAAAACCTGATAACACATCTCTTGTTTTTGTAAATGAGCTGATTGATCAGGTGAACTGGACATGGCAACATGAGCTTGTTCGTGCAACCTTCCTGGCACCGGATGCCCAAGCAATCTTAAATATCCCGCTGCGCATTGGTGGAGAGAGGACTTTCAAGCGTGGGCCTTTGAATCCACCGGAATTTATACTGTCAAATCAGCATATCGTACTCTTGTGACTCACAAAGAGCGACTAGCTTGAGAGGAAGGGACGGATATGGGTATCTCACAGACCGAAAGACAGTTATGGAGTTCTTTATGGAAGCTAAAGGTTATACCTAAAGTGCGAGTTTTCTGGTGGGGGGTGCTGAACAAAATCCTACCAGTCGAAGAAACTCTCAAGCGAAGACATATCAAAGAATTGGATCGATGCAACGTGTACCTAGCAATGGGAGAAGATCTGATGCATGCATTGATACACTGTACACATGCAAAACTTTTCTGGAATGAAGTGGAAGCATTATTTGATTTTCATCTACCGCGGCTGCACCCTGAGACTTGGTCTAGGGATATTATATGTGACAACAGGTTCGCCAAGGATGAAAGGGCTAAAATTATTACAGTTATGTGGGCCATCTGGCATTCACGCAATAGATGGGTTCACAATCAGGAGACACTTGATCCTGGCAATGCAGTGAGAAAGATCAGAGAAGACCTTGCACTTTTGGAGCTGCCTAGGAAGCAAGTTTCAGTCCTACCAGGCTATGGATGGCGGCCACCTGAGGACGACAGTGTGAAGATTAACTGTGATGGAGCCATTGATATTCTCTCTAGCAAGGGAGGAGCTGGCGGAGTGGCACGCTCGGTGTCAAGTCTGCTGGGTACGCAAGCCACATGATGGGGTGACAGACCCATTGATCATGCAGGCACTAGCCCTCCGGGAAGGAGTCATTTTCGCCAATTTGCGAGGTCTAAAGCGAGTGACGATGGAGACTAACTACTTGGCTTTGGTGAATTTGTGAAATTCTCGTCATGCAGAATGATCTGCTGTGGCACATATTCTTGATGAAATTGGAGAGCTCTCTTTAGTTTTTGATTATTTTGTAATTCAATATGTATTAAGGACAACCAATATGTCGGCCCATTTGTGTGCAAAGCGAGCTTGCACATTTCTGATTACTCACAGTTGTCTGAACTCGCCACCCTCGTTCTTGGTTAGCAGCCTCTTGGCAGGCTGCCCCAAGAATGTTTTTGTTGAATAAAAGCTCTCAGATATTTCCCTAAAAAAAGTTTATTTTCCTTTTTTTTGCGCATAGTGTTCAGTTTATTTTCCAACTTCGATGGATCCACCCCGCAGATAGTGTGACGTCCGTCTCCTCCGCGGCTCCGCCTAACCAAACCCGCCGCTCTGTTGTCTCTTTCGTATATGGCCGGCGCAAGATCGGCGGCAACCAGGCTCACACACTCTTCGCTATTCCTACTGTCTCGCGCCGCCGCAGCGGCTGCGACCCGCCGTACCAATCTCCCCTCCTCCTCGAGAGGTACGGCTGACTCCTCCCCTCTCTCTGCCTTCCGCATACTGCATATTTCTTTGGCCTGACCCCTTATATGGTTTCGTGGTGTAAATGCAATACTAGCTTGGGTGCCTCCTGATTTTACACGGTAGATTCGGTGCTTGATTGGTCTGGTTGCTATTCAGCGGCCCTTTTGGGGATGTAGGCTCTTTGACAGCCTGACGCTATCTGTTCGGGTTTGTTTTGGAAAGTATGGCAAATGAAATGAGGGTGTTGTTGCACAACAGTGTACTGTAGATGGCTTGTCAATGGATTTTACTCTAACCTAGTTAATGCCTATCTTCGCTTGAAACTTTCCAGGTTTGCTATTCCATGTGAAATAGCTCAAGTCCTTCCTAACTCAGGATTAGAGGTCGCCTGCTAAAACAAAGCAGAACATTTCTTGGAATAAATCTTATTTTCAGAACTCATTAGAATATGAGAGAGCATTTGGTTTCATTGCCAACTACAGTAGCTCAGACTGGCTTTGCTGAGTCTGCCTTTCCTGCACGTTTGGCTGATTGGCTAGGAACGGTTTTTATTTTACGAGATATGTTTGCCGTCAAGAGCGAGCAGAATCAGCTCTCCAGAGCTGACAAGGTTTTTCTTGCCCTCCTATGCTAGCTCCCCTGCAAAAATTTTGTCGTACCAAACACATCTCCTAGCCTGGTAAGGCTATAACAGTTTTTTCTCATCCAAACGTACTGTGAAAGACTGTATTTTTTACCAAAGTAATGTACCTGTGAAGTTTAAGTTGTTACAAGCATTTGATTGCAGCCCAGTTCTCAAAAGAGTTTGTGACAGGGTTCCAAAGTTTACCTTTGCCTGGTATTGCAGCCTTGCAGGCAATCAATTGACTTGTGTATTCTGGGCTATAAACCAACTCCATGGAAGATACTTCATTCAAAATGAGAAACATTTATCTTATGAAACACTTATGAATTTTTTACCATCAAATATATATATACACAGAATCAGCAATGCTATTTTCTGTTAAGAAATATGGTGAAGAAAGAATAGCAAATCATGCATAAACCATGAATATTCCAATCGATTCATGTCAATTTCTTGCCTTCAAAGTATCTATATAAAATCTAAATGCTAAAATTAGTCAGTTCAGTTTTTTTGGGAGCTAGTCAGCGCAGACTCATTTGTGTCTTTGTGATCGTAACTTATACCAGCAAGCAACCATTGGTGAAAGTAAGTTTTGAATCTAGATGGAGAGTAGAAGAGTAAGTGAGCAAGTCAAGATATTAGAATCCTGGCAAAGTGAGCATGCCAGAAATCTAGCCAGTCTTAGAGCATCTACAGCCAAGATACGCAAATCCGTGTCCCTATACATCCGCGGTCGCGCCCGGACGCGCCCGCGGATGGTGACCGGGCGAGCCTCAAATTTTCCCATTTGCAACCACAGACCCTATATTTAAAATACCTAATACATGCAAAGACATGCACATCGATCATTTTGGATGTTTTAGTCCGTGTTGGGCTAGCGGGGTTGTGTAAACGCCAAAGAATTGTTCGTAAGATTTCCACTATAGAAACATCCGTGTTGGGCCGGCGTGTTTGGGGTTTTTTAGTTCCACCTCGCTGCCGGAGGAGTGCCGCGGCTGGCTTAAATAGCCGCGTCGGGCAAAAGCGTTAAGCTACTCTCTCTTAATAGGGGCTATCAATGCTCGCTTTGTGAAGGAGCTCATATCCTGCACAAGGCGAACATTGATGGCCACTGCTAACAATAAGAACTTTTTTTAAGTATGAGAACTTTTTATTCAATCATTCTCATCAAGCTCCTACGAGAAAATCACGAAAAAGCTAGTCGGACAATGTGTCAAATACATAGAGGGCAAGGTGCAGTCCGGTGCAAGTGAAATCGGGTAGGTCGGAGGGGATTTGGTGCAATTTTTGCTGGGGTCGGGTTGTCAAGTCCGACGTGGCGGACGCGCCGGGTCAGCCCCATATCCGCCCCATATTTGGGCTGGATATGAGGGGTGCCGGTCAGCCTGGGCGTTTGAGGGCCGTTTGAAGCGCCCGTCTGGGTTGGGTTTTTTTTTACCGGGTCGTCCGCCCGGGCGTATGAGGGGGTTTGAGGCACCCGGCTGTAGATGCTCTTATTGCATTTCACATTTTTCGGTATGTTCTTTGTCCCTCATCAGCCTTCTCTTCGAGTCCTAAATGGCATTTTCTTTTCTTCCCTTTCTCTACTTCCTTGTTGACCTAACTTAGTTGTAGTGTTCATGACTTTACATTCAATGAATATAAGGCAGTATTAGTTATGATGCAGTGTTTGCTGTAATCTTACATAGGAAATTAACTATTTAAACTAGTCATTAGTTACAACTCTAGGACTATAGTATGTCCATCAGGGAAATATTACTTTCCTTAGATTTATAGTTCAGTTGATAGATGGATATAATTTGTATCCTGCAAATTTTCAGCCTCTGGCACCACATATTATTTGTTCACATTAGTTTTTTTGTGTGTGCTTATTTTGCACTGCAGATTATTCAAAGATGGCTAGTTCAGTTGGAGGCAATGGCTACAGTGATGTTACACGGGTGCTATTCTGTGGCCACTATTGGCCTGCTTCTACTATTTATACGAAGGAGTACTTGCAAAACTATCCATTTATTCAGGTTAGTGATGCATGTGAACTTAGTTGATCGTCCTCTAACTTTAACTGAAGTGTAAAACTTTTCAACTCTATAACGCCAATGCCACATAAATCATTAATTTATCTTCTGTTAGCTACCCATACTGCATGGTGAGGCATCTTCAGAACTTCAGATGACTGTTGTTTTAAGTACTATTGGCCGTTGTAGCATGACGCTTGACTTTGAGAGGGCACACATGATAAGAATGGATCCAGAGCACATACTTTGCTTTCCATGTTCCGGTAAAAGGACTAACAAGCAATCTGGTCAAATAAGGATCATGCAAGGACCCAACGATGATGTTTTGATAATAACGTATGGCATTTGTCAATGCCTCAGTGATACAGGATACACATTTTTATCTTTTGTTCTTGCTGATATAAAATGTAGATCTCAAGAGTTTGGTATTTCTGAAAGCTTTGCAAATTAGTTTGTACTGGTTCCTGGTTTTCTTGTAACATGCACTGTTATGTGTACCCACCTTGCTTTCTCATTATTATTTCTCCATTTGGAGTGCTGGAAAAAAAAAATCCACAATCCTGATTTTCTTCTTCTGATATCATAGTTGATGATGTGCTTACATTTTAGTCTTGAGAGTGTTTTCTGTCTGCGAAATGTGACTATACATGTAGGAACTTATGTCTGACCACATTTTAATGCACTTTTCAGGTTGACGAAGTAGGCCTTGATCACGTACCTGATGTTATTCAAAACTACCATATATGTGTAGTGAAAAATAAATGTATAGATTCAGATATCATTGCCAAAGCAACTAAGATGAAGATTATTATGCAGTATGGTGTTGGTTTAGAAGGTGATTATAAGCCTGGATTAGTGGATCTGGTGTTGACGTATTATCTTACATTCTGATTGATCCATCGACATAACTAGGTCTTCTTATATGGAGTATGTAATTTTTTATAGGTGTTGACATAAATGCTGCTACAGAACAGAAAATCAAAGTTGCACGGATACCTGGGAGTACTACAGGAAATGCAATTGCTTGCGCAGAAATGGCTATCTATCTAACTTTAGGTGTTCTGCGGAACCAAGTAAAGTCACATGACTAGCAGTTTTGACCTATTGGCAGTGCTGCTCTCTATATCGTGGAGCTCCTATTGATGAACATTCATCTCATTCTTGTCTCACTACATCCACTCATGTATACAGTACCGAGTTTCTCAGTTCTCATGATAGCATGCCTAATTATGTTGATATTCCTGCACGATCGGTGAAAAATTGATGCAGATATGAAGTAGGCGAGCATATAATATTCTGCGCCACTAGGTCTTTGGTTGTAAAATTACCAGTACTTCAAAAGTGGGATAAAAGGGCCTGCAAGCTGCAGAAATTTGGGAACAAATACATGATGAGCGTATTAAACATGGTTTCTGTTTCATGTGGATCCTACTTAGTACAATATCCAACAATTTATGCAATTAGACACTGATTTCGAGCCATGGTTCATCATGTTGCATATATTTGTACAGAATATTCACTCAGTTTTTTGTTAAATAAGCTACCTTCGTAGCTGCCATCATTTGGAAGATAAGTTTTTTTAGTTTAATAAATATAAGTTAGCTTCTGTTAGTTGTAATGGAATATTCATGTTTTGGACTTTGGCCATAATTTGCAGAAGGAAATGGATACTGCTGTCATTCAGAAGGACTTGGGCCTTCCAGTTGGAGAAACAATATTCGGGAAAACAGTATGCTTTTCGTGTATGAGTTACTTTTTATCTACTTTCCACAAGAAAAATCCCATTTGAGTAGAAATTTGTATTTACTTTGCTAGATACTTATCCTGGGGTTCGGAGCCATTGGCATGGAAATTGCCAAGAGACTAAGACCATTTGGAGTGAAAATTCTTGCTACAAAAAGAAACTGGTCATCAAATACAGTGTCTTGTGGTAAGTTGCAGTATCATTCCCTTATGAGTGAATTATTAGATGTTGTGTTATCTTCCTCTCTCAAAATATTGCTATTGCAGATATTGATGGGCTGGTTGACAAGAAAGGTGGTCCAGAAGATATGTACGAACTCGCTCGAGAAGCTGACATAGTTATAACTTGCATGACGTTAAACAATGAATCAGTTAATTCTTCTCTATGTTCATTTATTTAATAAAAAGTCTGCCAGAAATATCTCTATTCGACTTCAGTTAGGCGGTTACTAAGGCACTAAAGCTATAAATATTTATAGGTTGGGATTGTGGATCACAAGTTCCTGTCAGCTTTGAAAAAGGTATGTGTATTTTTTCTCCAATATACTTGTCTGCATCGTAGGAGATTTACATCTTATTTCTTAAATTTTCTTCTGAGATTTATTTACTTTACGGAATAAATAAGCCATCATTCTTGATTCATCCTGTAAGAAGAAAATTTGTATATGAGGAAATGTTAATCTTAGAATAGTGTTGGAGGATCAGATTGTGCTGGTGTATGCATTGGAATAACCATCAGAAAATGGCAAAATGATCCCAGGAGCATATGTTCTTGTTTCAAAGAACACATGTGCTGCTAAAGTTTTCAAAAGGAAAAGATATCAAGAATATTCGTAGACGTTTGTGGAATGATACTGTATATATATAGCGCTGTGTGTTCCCTGCAAAAAAAAAGCGTCGTGTGTTCCCCGCAAAAAGGGTGTTGTGTGTGTGCACCACTGCGGACCAAGGTTTTTTCCCAGTGGTAACCGACCAGAAATTTCGCTGACCCCCAAGAAACAGCGCTACCGTTCGATTTTTTTGAAAAAAACTGAATTCAAATGCTAAGATCTGCATGCATATCTTATCACAACTCACTGCCTCGTGTGGTGGTGAGGTCCATAACTTACACCCTTGGAGGTCGTCTTGGGGGATTCCCCTATTGTCCCATCAATGTTTGCAGCTTCTTCAGCTGTAAACGGTGCATAGCAAAATAGTGCAGCAGCGAGGGTTCGAACCCGCACCCCACGCGGAGAAAGGCATGTGTAAGATGACCAGTGGAATAAGTGAGAGTATGTGTGTGTGCCAGGTTAAAATTACATATTGTGACGCAAAAAATTTAAATTCAGAATTTGTTTGAATACGTTCAGACAGAATAATTCCGAGATTGGAATTCGGTTCTTCCGGCCCATTAAAAAAAAGGGTATCGAAAAAAAACCTTGCTGCAGAAACACATGTGACAGGCATAACCGACCCCAATTGGCACAAATTATGGTTGTTTTAACTATTTAAATTAGGAAGATATCTTGTAACCTGGCCCTTAAGCCAGCAGAAATAAGATAATCCTGCTTTTTATTGTTTGGCTCTATGTAAAGAAGACCCTCTTAGAATATATGAATGAAACAAGAAATAATCAGCCTTATGTTCGAGCCTCTCCTCCATTATCAACCTAGCCATACCGAGCTGGCGGTATTATCCATCATGAACTAAGGTTCGTGGCATAGAGTTGATATTTTAGTATTTCTCTCCTTGCAGGCTTGCACACACATAAATGGACATATTTCATGACAAAAACTTAGAGTGCATAATTATTTTGCAATCTACATATAGGATCTGTTTTTGATTTTTGGAAAACTATGAAATATACGCCTGACAGCAGAACTCCCGTTCTCAATAGCTGCCATGTTCTTGTAGGGATCATATCTCATCAATATTGCCAGAGGACGCCTACTGGACTATACGGCTGTGTTTAATCACCTTGAGTCAGGTCATTTAGGTGGTTTGGGCATTGATGTTGCTTGGACGGAGCCATTCGATCCAGAGGATCCAATTCTGAAATTCCCAAATGTTATTATAACACCACATGTTGCAGGAATCACAGAATACTCTTACAGAACCATGGCAAAGGTTTGCACTTGTTTCTCTGCAATGCACAAAGTTACTTCTCATTTATCAATCATGTATTTGTTGCTAGTAGTTGTATCTTGTCTGTTAACTCCTGTAGTTACATTATAATATTTGTGTCAAAAGAACTTTTAGATTCAGAAGCGCCACATTTGTTATTTATTTTTGAGCCAACTACGGCACTTTAATATCATTAAGTAGCATCAATTACATTACCCTCCAGAATACGTCTGGTGGATCATCTTTCCAAACAAAACTAGCACTAGAATCATATGAGAACTAGTTAGTTTATGAGCTACCTCATTGGCTTCATGAGCACACTGTTTAAACATCGCAGTGCCAATTTAGATGACCAGCTTTCCTGGCCACAGGCTTGGTATGAAAAAGCAGTATTCTGTTGGAAGAACTTTTTTTCTCATGACTAAAAGCATCAGTAAACAAGAAGATATATGCTTAAACGAAATTAAATGATATTAGCCACTTAGCAAACCTCCTCTTTCTCTGCGCATAAACTCATGGTTTTCCTTGTGGATTGTTGCTTCTTTTTTTCGATATCCTAGAATTACTTTGAACTGAAGGACACCTCATTCAACCCCTGCTCAGATAGGCGTGTCATGTGCATTATCATTTCATTCTTAATAAACGAAGCCATCACCATCATCATTAACCGTGTGTATTGTCATTGAAATCCTCGATGTAAAAGAACGAAAGTTCGCTGACTTGTGTGACCATTTACCATTTCCTCTCGTACTGAATTTTGCTCTGCCTTTGGGTACAGGTTGTTGGTGATGTCGCTCTCAAGCTTCATGCAGGAGAGCCATTCACCGAAATAGAATTTGTGAACTAGGCAAACTGAGTAGATGGCGGCATTGTTGATTTAATTTAAGACGTATTACTAGACCCAGAATTACCAAATAAAGGCAAATGTTATGGACGATACCAAATAAAGGCAAATGTTATGGACGATACCAAATAAAGGCAAATGTTATGGACGATTGCATTACTGGAGAATCATAGGAATTCGACCGGTTTATTGATGTAAAGCATTGTTGTCTGTCTGATTGCAAACATGTGAAGCGTTAGCAGCAAATTTCTGCATCTCTGTTGCATACAATCAACATTGTTAGAATGCCATGTTTGCTTCAAAGGCCACTGAGAACCTGAAACAGTTTTGATGGTGGCCGCTGGGGTTTCGGAGTGAAAATTCTTTTTTTTAAAGGGAAGTGAAAATTCCTTGGATGGATGGATCCGGCAATGAAGACCCAACACACACACACACACGCGCGTCGCAGTTTTTGCTACTCCCTCCGTTCCGAATTACTTGTCACAGAAATGGATGTATCTAGATGTATTTTAGTTCTAGATACATCCATTTTTGCGACGAGTAATTTGGAACGGAGGGAGTATCTCTGAAGCAACACTGTATGCTCTGGTGGGTGAATTTAGCAAAGGAGGCAGGACGATGTTCTTTCCGAAACGTGTAAAAAAATATTTTTTCCGTAAAGATGTTATATAATCCTGGAGTCTTTTTTAGATTAAATCCAGCCATTGCTTTATTAGATTAGATCGGCAACAGATTACACTCTGACCGAAGAATTCTAGTCAGGAACCCAGGAATTATATCAAAACACATGCATATATCAGTACCAAGAGCTTCTTTAACACATAGGCGCGCCACCCAATTTGCCTCATGTTGAGTACAAAGAACTTTGAAACCCTGGAAAGAACCACACATGCCACATCTGTTTGATCTCCTTCAGGATCTGAACTCCATCACTCCGAATAGCTTTGTCATCATTCCATAACTCAACTAAGGACAAGCAATCTGATGGAACTATGATATTTTGAAGGGTTAGGGCACATCTAGATGTGTCTTAATTATTGCACATCTAAGTCACTCAATCAAGCATAAGAAGGAAAAGAAAAAGGGAAAAGAAAATATCCACACGAATCTCCGTGTAAGATCGATGATTTAGGACTTAGATGTACAATATTTATGACATATCTAGATGTGCTTTAGCAAAACTGTATTTTGAACACCTCATTTGATTGTTGTCTCAAATCCATCCCAGAACGCAAAGAAGCTTGGCGGGTTCATCATCGTCAGCCGATTAGCTGCTTGCTAGCTTCGCGGATAAGGAAGCTTTAGTTCCTGCGGCTCATGGCTGGCCGACAAGCTTGCCGCCAGACACGAGGAAGGCATGTGGTGGGAAACGGGTGCCGACAATCATTTAGACTTGGTTAAACTAGGGTTTAGTTCAAATATGTCGAAACGGGCGTCAGTTTTATGTAAAAATTATCTAAGTTTGATTGAAAATAGTTCGGTTTGTATAAATTTGCATCAAGTTTGTTTATTTTTGTTAAATTGGTTTTCGGGATCACGCATCATTGTCCTCGGACTGGTCCTCATCTGTCCGTGGTGTTCAGTTTGGGGGTCAGTGTTGGAGATGCCCTAAAATCCAAGCACACCCTAATTCTGACGAGATGGCCCCACCTGCCAAAGACAGGCATGACTCGTCTCTTTTGCCCCTCCAAGTTTCGCGCTCCCCTCTGCCTGCCGCTTGCAGAGTAAGGCCAACTCCAACGCACGATCCCAAACGGACGTCTGGTTCGTCCGCTTTTCGTCCGTTTGGGGCAGGAAAACGGGCACGGCCATCTGCTTGCGGTCGTGCGGCCATTGGTGCGCCCAACCGACACACCTCGTCCCAAACCATCTGGGGTTGTGGACTTCGATTTTTGCCCCCAAAAAAGAAAATAAACTTGCAAATAGTACAAGAACATAAATATAAACATAAACATCCAAACGTCCATAGTACCAGAGTTCAACGCAGGTCTTAATTAAATTAAAACCTAATAAAAGACATAAAAGAACCAGATAAAGGACCGTCGCCGGTGGCAGCCTTTGTCTTCACGAGTCGCCGTCCTACTCGTCGTCGTCGCCGGTGAGGCCGACGTAGGGCCGTGGCTGCCAAAAGTGGGTTGGCGGCCCCTGCCAGACCGGGGGCGCTGACAACGCGTGCACCACCTCCTCCCGTGGCTCCTGCTTGTGCTCTGGTGACCGCGGCGGCGTGGCTGACCATGGGCCAACACTCACTGAGTCAGCCAACTCTGGCACCATGCACGACCAACTCCACCTCTGGCCCACCAGACAAGGGTTACACGCGGCGATGGGCGGCTTCTCCACCACCTCCTCTGTCTCCTCCACCACCTCATCCGGCACCTCCTCCCTGACGTCGACGTCCATAGGTTCCCTAGGATTACCCGTGTGCCACGCCCCTGCCACGGTCACCCACATGATCACAGTAGATTGGGCTGCACGAGGCTTCCCTCCCCCTCTCAAAAATATCTACTTCCTCGCAATCTCGAAAATATCTACCCGCGTAGATGGTTTTTTTGTTTGATAGCACACGATTAGTATGTCTAGACCGTGTGCGATGTCTGTTACTCCCACTCTGCTTCAATCAATAGATCCAAATTTTCAGTAGCCCCGACATTTTACTCCCGCCTTCATCCTTGGCAATCTAAAAAATATCTGCTCGGCTGGAGTGTTTTTCTGTTTGATAGCACACGATTATTATGTTTTAACCGTGTGTGATGTTCATTACTCCCGCCCCGCTCTGCTTCAATCCCTTGATCCAAATTTTCAGTAGCTCTGCCATTTTACTCCCGCCTAGTAAAATTCTCAGTACCCATGGCATTTCCTCAAACACCACCTTGGACCCCCTCCACACCCCCAAATCCTTCGTGTTGGGGAACGTAGCAGAAATTCAAAATTTTCTACGCAACACCAAGATCAATCTATGGAGTAATCTAGCAACGAGGGGAAGGAGAGTGCATCTACATACCCTTGTAGATCGCTAAGCGGAAGCGTTCAAGCGAACGGGGTTGATGGAGTCGTACTCGTCGTGATCCAAATCACTGGAGATCCTAGTGCCGAATGGACGGCACCTCCGCGTTCAACACACGTACAGCCCGGTGACGTCTCCCATGCCTTGATCAGCAAGGAGAGAGGGAGAGGTTGAGGAAGACTCCATCCAGCAGCAGCACAACGGCGTGGTGGTGGTGGAGGAGCGTGGCAATCCTGCAGGGCTTCGCCAAGCACCACGGGAGAGGAGAAGAACTTGGGAGAGAGGGAGGGGCTGCACCAAAGGCATAAAGGGTGTCTCAAGAGGCCCTCCTACCCCCACTATATATAAGGAGCCCAGGGGGGGTGCGCCAGCCCTAGGAGATCCAATCTCCTAGGGGGCAGCGGCCAGGGGAGGTTTCCCTCCCCCCCAAGGCACCTAGGAGGTGCCTTCCCTCCTTGGGACTCTTCCTTAGGGTTCCCCTTTCACCCTAGGCGCATGGGCCCTAGGGGAAGTGGCGCCCCAGCCCACTTTGGGCTGGATCCCTTCTCACTTCAGCCCATGAGACCCTCCGGGATAGGTGGCCCCACCCGGTGGGCCCCCGGGACCCTTCCGGTGGTCCCGGTACAATACCGATGACCCCGAAACTTGTCCCGATGGCCGAAATAGGAATTCCTATATATAAATCTTTACCTCCGGACCATTCCGGAACTCCTCGTGACGTCCGGGATCTCATCCGGGACTCTGAACAACATTCGGTAACCACATACAAGCTTCCTTTATAATCCTAGCGTCATCGAACCTTAAGTGTGTAGACCCTACGGGTTCGGGAGACATGCAGACATGACCGAGACGTTCTCCGGTCAATAACCAACAGCGGGATCTGGATACCCATGTTGGCTCCCACATGTTCCACGATGATCTCATCGGATGAACCACGATGTCAAGGACTTAATCAATCCCGTATACAATTCCCTTTGTCTATCGGTACGATACTTGCCCGAGATTCGATCGTCGGTATCCCGATACCTTGTTCAATCTCGTTACCGGCAAGTCTCTTTACTCGTTCCGTAACACATCATCCCGTGATCAACTCCTTGATCACATTGTGCACATTATGATGATGTCCTACCGAGTGGGCCCAGAGATACCTCTCCGCTTACACGGAGTGACAAATCCCAGTCTCGATTCGTGCCAACCCAACAGACACTTTCGGAGATACCCGTAGTGCACCTTTATAGTCACCCAGTTACGTTGTGACGTTTGGTACACCCAAAGCACTCGTACGGTATCCGGGAGTTGCACAATCTCATGGTCTAAGGAAATGATACTTGACATTAGAAAAGCTTTAGCATACGAACTACATGATCTTGTGCTAGGCTTAGGATTGGGTCTTGTCCATCACATCATTCTCCTAATGATGTGATCCCGTTATCAATGACATCCAATGTCCATGGTCAGGAAACCGTAACCATCTATTGATCAACGAGCTAGTTAACTAGAGGCTTACTAGGGACATGGTGTTGTCTATGTATCCACACATGTATCTGAGTTTCCTGTCAATACAATTATAGCATGGATAATAAACGATTATCATGAACAAGGAAATATAATAATAATCAATTTATCATTGCCTCTAGGGCATATTTCCAACAGTCTCCCACTTGCACTAGAGTCAATAATCCAGTTCACATCGATATGTGATTAACACTCAAGGTCACATCCCCATGTGACTAACACCCAAAGAGTTTACTAGAGTCAATAATCTAGTTCACATTTACCATGTGATTAACACTCGATGAGTTCTGGGTTTGATCATGTTATGCTTGTGAGAGAGGTTATAGTCAACGGGTCTGAACCTTTCAGATCCGTGTGTGCTTTACAAATCTTTATGTCATCTCCTAGATGCAGCTACCATGCTCTATTTGTAGCTATTCCAAATAACTGTTCTACTTGGAGCTATTCTAAATTGTTGCTCCATTATACGTATCCGGTATCTCTACTCAGAGCTATCCGGATAGGTGTTAAGCTTGCATCGACGTAACCCTTTACGACGAACTCTTTTACCACCTCCATAATCGAGAAAATTCCTTAGTCCACTAGTTACTAAGGATAACTTTGACCGCTGTACTGTGATCCATTCCTGGATCACTCTTGTACCCCTTGACTGACTCATGGCAAGGCACACTTCAGGTGCGGTACACAGCATAGCATACTGTAGAGCCTATGTCTTAAGCATAGGGAACGACCTTCGTCCTTTCTCTCTATTCTGCCGTGGTCGAGCTTTAAGTCTTAACTTCATACCTTACAACTTAGGCAAGAACTCCTTCTTTGACTGATCCATCTTGAACACCTTCAAGATCATGTCAAGGAATGTGCTCATTTGAAAGTTCCATTAAGCGTTTTGATCTATCCTCATAGATCTTGATGCTCAATGTTTCAAGTAGCTTAATCCAGGTTTTCCATTGAAAAACACTTTCCAAATAACCCTATATGCTTTCCAGAAATTCTACGTCATTTCTGATCAACAATATGTCAACAACATATACTCATCAGAAATTCTATAGTGCTCCCACTCACTTCTTTGGAAATACAAGTTTCTCATAAACTTTGTATACACCCAAAATCTTTGATCATCTCATCAAAGCACACATTCCAACTCCGAGATGCTTACTCCAGTCCTCAGAAGGATAGATGGAGCTTTGCATACTTATTAGCATCTTTTAGGATTGACAAAACCTTCCGGTTGTATCACATACAACCTTTCCTCAAGAAAATCGTCGAGGAAACTATGTTTTGACATCCTATTTGCAAGATTTCATAAATAATGCAGTAATCGCTAATATAATTCCAACAGACTCTTAGCATCGCTACGAGTGAGAAAGTCTCATTGTAGTCAACTCCTTGAACTTGTCGGGAAACTTCTTAACGACAAGTCGAGCTTTCTTAATGGTGACATTTACCATAATTGTCCGTCTTCCTTTTAGAATCCATCTGCACTCAACAGCCTTACGACCATCGAGCTGTTCTGCCAAAGTCTACACTTTGTTTTCATACATGGATCCTCTCTCAAATTTTATGGCCTCGAGCCATTTATCGGAATCCGGGCCCACCATCGCTTCTCCATAGCTCGTAGGTTCATTGTTGTCTAGCAACATGACTTCCAAGACAGGATTGCGTACCACTCTAAAGTAGTACGCATCCTTGTCATCCCACGAGGTTTGGTAGTGACTTGATCTGAAGTCTCATGATCACTATCATAAGCTTCCACTTCAATTGGTGTAGGTGCCACAGGAACAACTTCCTGTGCCCTGCCACACACTAGTTGAAGAGACGGTTCAATAACCTCATCAAGTCTCCACCATCCTCCCACTCAATTATTTCGAGAGAAACTTTTCCTCGAGAAAGGACCCGATTCTAGAAACAATCCCTTATTGCTTTCGGATCTGAGACAGGAGGTATACCCAACTGTTTTGGGTGTCCTATGAAGATGCATTCATCCGCTTTGGGTTCGAGCTTATCAGCCTGAAACTTTTTCACATAAGCATCGCAGCCCCAAACTTTTAAGAAATGACAGCTTAGGTTTCTCTAAACCATAGTTCATATGGTGTCATCTCATCGGAATTACGTGGTGCCCTATTTAAAGTGAATGTGGTTGTCTCTAATGCCTAACCCATAAACTATCGTGGTAATTCGATAAGAGACATCATGGTATGCATCATATCCAATAGGGTGCAGTTATGATGTTCGGACACACCATCACACTATGGTGTTCTAGGCTGTATTAGTTGTGAAACAATTTCCACAATGTCTTAATTCTGTGCCAAACTCGTAATTCAGATATTCATCTCTATTATCATATCATAGATATTTTTATCCTCTTGTCACGACGATCTTTCAACTTCACCCTGAAATTACTTGAACCTTTCAATAATTCAGACTCGTGATTCATCAAGTAAATATACTCAACATCTACTCAAATCATCTGTGAAGTAAGAACATAACGATATCCACTACATGCCTCAGCACTCATTGGACTGCACACATCAAAATGTATTACTTCCAACAAGTTGCTTTCTAGTTCCATTTTACTGAAAACCGAGGCTTTCAGTCATCTTGCCCATGTGGTATGATTTGCATGTCCCAAGTGATTCAAAATCAAGTGAGTCAAAACGGTCCATTTGCGTGGAGTTTCTTCATGCATATACACCAATAGACATGGTTCGCATGTCTCAAACTTTTCAAAAACGAGTGAGCCCAAAGATCCATCAACATGGAGCTTCTTCATGCGTTTTATACCGATATGACTTATGTGGCAGTGCCACAAGTAGGTGGTACTATCATTACTATCTTTTGGCATGAACATGTGTATCACTACGATCGAGATTCAATGAACCATTCATTTTAGGCGTAAGACCATTGAAGGTATTATTCAAATAAACAGAGCAACCATTATTCTCCTTAAATGAATAACCGTATTGCGATAGACGTAATCCAATCACGTCTATGCTCAACGCAAACACCAAATAACAATTATTTAGGTTTTAATACCAATCTCGATGGTAGAGGGAGCGTACGATATTTGATCATATCAACATTGGAAACACTTCCAACACATATCATCAGCTCACCTTTAGCTAGTCTCCGTTTATTTCGAGTTACTAACACTTAGCAACCGAACCGGTATCTAATACCCTGGTGCTACTAGGAGTACTAGTAAATTACACATCAACACAATGTATATCCAATATACTTCTATCGACCTTACAAGCCTTCTCATCTACCAAGTATCTAGGGTAATTCTGCTCCAGTGGCTGTTCCCCTTATTACAGAAGCACTTAGTCTCGGGTTTGGGTTCAACCTTGGGTTTCTTCACTAGAGCAGCAGCTGAATTGCCGTTTCATGAAGTATCCCTTCTTGCCCTTGCCCTTCTTGAAACTAGTGGTTTCACTAACCATCAACAATTGATGCTCCTTCTTGATTTCTACTTTCGTGGTGTCAAACATCGCGAATATCTCAAGGATCATCATATATGTCCCCGATATATTATAGTTCATCACGAAGCTCTAGCAGCTTGGTGGTAATGACTTCGGAGAAACACCACTATCTCATCTGGAAGATCAACTCCCACTCGATTCAAATGATTGTTGTACTCAGACAATCTGAGCACAAGCTCAACAATTGAGCTTTTCTCCCTTAGTCTGCAGGCTAAGAAAATCGTCGGAGGTCTTATACCTCTTGACGTGAGCACGAGCCTGAAATCCCAATTTCAGCCCTCGAAACATCTCATATGTTTCGCGACGTTTTAAAACGTCTTCGGTGCCTCAACTCTAAACCGTTTAACTGAACTATCACGTAGTTATCAAAACGTGTATGTCAGATGTTCGCAACATCCACAGACAACGTTCGAGGTTCAGCACACTGAGCGGTGCATTAAGGACATAAGCCTTCTATGAAGCAATGAGGACAATCCTCAGTTTACGGACCTAGTCCGCATAATTACTACTCTCAACTTTCAACTAAATTTTCTCTAGGAACATATCTAAATAGTAGAACTGAAGCACGAGCTACGACATAATTTGCGAAGACCTTTCGACTATGTTCAGGATAATTAAGTTCATCTTATGAACTCCCACTCAGATAGACATCCCTCTAGTCATCTAAGTGATTACATGATCCGAGTCAACTAGGCCGTGTCCGATCATCACGTGAGACGGACTAGTCAACATCGGTGAACATCTTCATGTTGATCGTATCTTCTATACGACTCATGCTCGACCTTTTGGTCTTCTGTGTTCCGAGGCCATGTCTGTACATGCTAGGCTTGTCAAGTTAACCTAAGTGTTTGCATGTGTAAATCTGTCTTACACCCGTTGTATGTGAACGTTTGGATCAAACACCCGATCATCACGTGGTGCATTGAAACAACGAACTGTCGCAATGGTGCATAGTTAGGGGGAACACTTTCTTGAAATTTTAATGAGGGATCATCTTATTTACTACCGTTGTTCTAAGCAAACAAGATGCATAAACATGATAAACATCACATGCAATCAAATAGTGACATGATATGGCGAATATCATATTGCTCCTTTTGATCTCCATCTTCGGGGCTCCATGATCATCATCGTCACCGGCATGACACCATGATCTCCATCATCATGATCTCCATCATCGTGTCTTCTTGAAGTTGTCTCGTCAACTATTACTTCTACTACTACAGCTAACGGTTAGCAATAAAGTAAAGTAATTACATGACGTTTATGTTGACACGCAGGTCATAAATAAATTAAGACAACTCCTATGGCTCCTGTCGGTTGTCATACTCATCGACATGCAAGTCGTGATTCCTATTACAAGAACATGATCAATCTCATACATCACATATATCATTCATCACACCCTTTGGCCATATCACATCACATAGCATACCCTGCAAAAACAAGTTAGACGTCCTCTAATTGTTGTTTGCATGTTTTACGTGGCTGCTATGGGTTTCTAGCAAGAACGTTTCTTACCTACGCAAAGACCACAACGTAATATGCCAATTGCTATTTACCCTTCATAAGGACTAGTGCCGAACGGACGGCACCTCCGCGTTCAACACACGTACAGCCCGGTGACGTCTCCCATGCCTTGATCCAGCAAGGAGAGAGGGAGAGATTGAGGAAGACTCCATCCAGCAGCAGCACAATGGCGTGGTGGTGGTGGAGGAGTGTGGCAATCCTGCAGGGCTTCGCCAAGCACCACGGGAGAGGAGAAGAACTTGGGAGAGAGGGAGGGGCTGCACCAAAGGCATAAAGGGTGTCTCAAGAGGCCCTCCTACCCCCACTATATATAGGGAGCCCAAGGGGGGGGGGTGCGCCAGCCCTAGGAGATCCAATCTCCTAGGGGGCAGCGGCTAGGGGAGGTTTCCCTCCCCCCCAAGGCACCTAGGAGGTGCCTTCCCTCCTTGGGACTCTTCCTTAGGGTTCCCCTTTCACCCTAGGCGCATGGGCCCTAGGGGAAGTGGCGCACCAGCCCACTTTGGGCTGGATCCCTTCTCACTTCAGCCCATGAGACCCTCCAGGATAGGTGGCCCCACCCGGTGGGCCCCCGGGACCCTTTCGGTGGTCCCGGTACAATACCAATGACCCCGAAACTTGTCCCGATGGCCGAAATAGGACTTCCTATATATAAATCTTTACCTCCAGACCATTCCGGAACTCCTCGTGATGTCCGGGATCTCATCCGGGACTCCGAACAACATTCGGTAACCACATACAAGCTTCCTTTATAACCCTAGCATCATGGAACCTTAAGTGTGTAGACCCTACGGGTTCGGGAGACATGCAGACATGACCGAGACGTTCTCCGGTCAATAACCAACAGCGGGATCTGGATACCCATGTTGGCTCCCACATGTTCCACGATGATCTCATCGGATGAACCACGATGTCAAGGACTTAATCAATCTCGTATACAATTCCCTTTGTCTATCGGTACGATACTTGCCCGAGATTCGATCGTCGGTATCCCGATACCTTGTTCAATCTCGTTACCGGCAAGTCTCTTTACTCGTTCCGTAACACATCATCCCGTGATCAACTCCTTGATCACATTGTGCACATTATGATGATGTCCTACCGAGTGAGCCCAGAGATACCTCTCCGCTTACACGGAGTGACAAATCCCAGTCTCGATTCGTGCCAACCCAACAGACACTTTCAGAGATACCCGTAGTGCACCTTTATAGTCACCCAGTTACGTTGTGACGTTTGGTACACCCAAAGCACTCGTACGGTATCCGGGAGTTGCACAATCTCATGGTCTAAGGAAATGATACTTGACATTAGAAAAGCTTTAGCATACGAACTACATGATCTTGTGCTAGGCTTAGGATTGGGTCTTGTCCATCACATCATTCTCCTAATGATGTGATCCCGTTATCAATGACATCCAATGTCCATGGTCAGGAAACCGTAACCATCTATTGATCAACGAGCTAGTCAACTAGAGGCTTACTAGGGACATGGTGTTGTCTATGTATCCACGCATGTATCTGAGTTTCCTGTCAATACAATTATAGCATGGATAATAAACGATTATCATGAACAAGGAAATATAATAATAATCAATTTATTATTGCCTCTAGGGCATATTTCCAACACTTCGCTCACCCCAAATCCCCCGCTCACATACATACACACCACCCCTCCCTCACTCCAAACCTAGCTAGGTCACCACCGCCACTGCCTCGCCACCTCCATCGTCAACCTCTGCCGGTCTGCCCGTGTAGTTTACCCACCGATATACATACCCTCGCTGCCCTGAGTTTCTTAGTTGACGCCTGCGAAACGCCCCTTTCCCAGAGATCCCCATCCCCACCCCCACCCCCACTCCAGAGTGTCGTAGCCTAAGGCCGGCTACGCTTCCCAGGGAGCTCAAGGAGCGAATGGCCCAAAAGAGCTTTACCGCGGCCTGTTCGCCCGACGTCGGCGAGGTGGCCACCAAGGAAGCTCACGACGATGACTGGACCTGGATTGAGCCTTTCAATCAGCGAGCTAGAGTATTCTCGCATGTCGCGGACGCCGGCTACGACATCAAGGTCGTCGACACCGATGGCTTGACGTGGGTTATGTCACAGGTTAGGTTGCCCACCCCCAACTCTTCGGGTTCGATAGTCATCGATCTCATCGATGGCCCTATCGCTGATCTCCTACGGCTCGTTATGAACAATTTGCCATCCCTCACTACCATGGAGCCCCTTTTGTCATTTCTGAAGGGACACATTCTGCGGCGCTGGCCTGTGATTCTCAGTTGGCAAGTCAGACCTCATTGACGGTGACCACGAGGAGGAGCCAACGTGTGACAAGTGAGGAAACCCATGATTTGTTTTCTTGAACCCCTTTTGTAGTGAGAACTTGTCTAGTATTTATTGCTATATTAGGTTGTTTGCATTACGCCTTGTTTATTTCTATGGTTTATGGTTGTTCGGTTATTTGTAGTTAGCATATGTCCAGTTTCAATTGCCATCTTTGGTTGTTCGTAGTATGCCTTGTTTATTTCAACTATTAACAGTGTGATGTTCTATATGTGCTAGTATGAACTGTGCAGTTCAATTTCATCAATCCAAATTTAACAATAGCTCTATGAATGACTATATTTGGTTGTTGTTAAGCATGTTGTACTCCTCCGAATTTTTTTAGTTCGCATATAAGATTTTTCTAAAGTCAAGCCTCGTAAAGTTTGACCAACTTTATAGAATAAAATACCAGCATTCACAATATGGAATAAATATTAGTACATGTGTCATGACTTAAATTTTCATATTGTATAACTTCAGCATGCTAGATGTTGATATTTTTTCATATAAATAAGGTCAAACTTTATGAAGTTTGACTTCAGACAATTCTTACATGCAGAGTAAAAAGGATCGGAGGGAGTATTGAACACGCCTTTCCATTTGATTTAATAATGGCACTGTTTGGATACTCTAACTTAGCTAGAGGTTAGAGTTAATTTCTAGCTCATGACAGTTAAAAGGGAGAGAGAGAGAGAGATTGGTGGAATAGTTGATTGTACTGCTTGAGCCTTGTGGGCATATATATAGGAGTACATGGTCATCTTGGAGTACAAGTCAAGGTAGAATAAATCCTACGCTATCTTACGTTTCCTAAATAACAATGATACTAAACAATGACTAACCCTGAACTAACTCTAGCCAAAGAGGTGTTTGGATGACAGTGTTAGATTGACAATAAATGCACTAGGAGAACTAGCCCCAATCAGCACCTCTTGGGTGGGATAGTTGTTTTGGGTGGGTTTGACGCAACTAGCTCAAACTAGCCCTCATGTTTGGATACTGATGTCTACCACACAACTTTATTCTTGTAGACTTGTGTTGGGCCTCCAAGCACAGAGTTTTGTAGGACAGTAGCAATTTTCCCTCAAGTGGATGACCAAAGGTTTATCAACCCGTGGGAGATGTAGGATGAAGATGGTCCCTCTCAAACAACCCTGCAACCAAATATAAGAAATCTCTTGTGTCCCCGACATACCCAATACAATGGCAAATTGTATAGGTGCACTAGTTCAGCGAAGAGATGGTGAATAAAAGTGTAATATTGATGGTAGAAATATATTTTTATAATCTGAATAAATAAGAACATCAGGGTAGCAAATAGTAAATGGGCACAAAAACGGTATTGCAATGCTTGAAAATGAGGCCTAGGTTCCGTACTTTCACTAGTGCAATCTCTCAACAATGCTAATATAATTGGATCATATAACCATCCCTCAACGTGCAACGAAGAATCACTCCAAAGTTCTTATCTAGCGGAGAACATACGAAGAAATCATTTGTAGGGTATGGAACCACCTCGAAGCTATTCTTTCCGTTCGATCTATCCAAGAGTTCGTACTAAAATAACACCAAATAATTTCAGATCCAGAATACTCAATCGAACACAAAGAACCTCGAAGAGTGCCCCAAGATTTCTACCAGAGAAACTAAAGACGAGAACATGCATCAACCCCGAAGAGTGCCCCAAGACATCTCCGGCCGCTGCCGTGGCCTGGTTCACATGCGGTCCATGGTTAGCGTAAGCATGTCCCTGGGGTATCGGCCATACCCTGTGGTTGTTGTCATCGAAGGGTTCGGCGAAGCTTCCATGCATCTCATGGAAAGCCCTGACCTCCAGCGTATCTCCTGCCCAGTTCGGCTCGGGGAACGAGCTGGGGTCTTCCTCAGGCGTGTACTCCAGGTCCACCATGCGGGGCACGTAGGCATCTGGGGCGGCTGCACCGGAGCCTTCACCTGGGTACCCCACACCTTGGGCTTTCGGGACCTGCGCCTGGCCCTGGTGGCCGTGGAGCGATGCCCAGCGTGGCCCCATAGGGTACCGCCAGAGCTTGCTGAAGGAAATATGCCCTAGAGGCAATAATAATGTTATTATTTTATTTCCTTATATCATGATAAATGTTTATTATTCATGCTAGAATTGTATTATCCGGAAACATAATACTTGTGTGAATACATAGACAAACTAAACGTCACTAGTATGCCTCTACTTGACTAGCTCGTTAATCAAAGATGGTTATGTTTCCTAACCATAGACATGTGTTGTCATTTGATTAACGGGATCACATTATTAGGAGAATAATGTGATTGACATGACCCATTCCATCAGCTTAGCACCCGATCGTTTAGTATGTTGCTATTGCTTTCTTCATGACTTATACATGTTCCTATGACTATGAGATTATGCAACTCCCGTTTGCCGGAGGAACACTTTGTGTGCTACCAAACATCACAACATAACTGGGTGATTATAAAGGAGCTCTACAGGTGTCTCCAAAGGTAAATGTTGGGTTGGCGTATTTCGAGATTAGGATTTGTCACTCCGATTGTCGGAGAGGTATCTCTGGGCCCTCTCGGTAATGCACATCACATAAGACTTGCAAGCATTGCAACTAATGAGTTAGTTGCAAGATGATGTATTACGAAACGAGTAAAGAGACTTGTCGGTAACGAGATTGAACTAGGTATTGAGATACCAACGATCGAACCTCGGGCAAGTAACATACCGATGACAAAGGGAACAACGTATGTTGTTATGCGGTCAGACCGATAAAGATCTTCGTAGAATATGTGGGAGCCAATATGAGCATCCAGGTTCCGCTATTGGTTATTGACCGGAGACGTGTCTCGGTCATGTCTACATTGTTCTCGAACCCGTAGGGTCCGTACGCTTAAGATTTCGATGATAGTTATATTATGAGTTTATGAGTTTTGATGTACTGAAGTTAGTTCGGAGTCCCGGATGTGATCACGGACATGACGAGGAGTCTCGAAATGGCCAAGACATAAAGATTGATATATTGGAAGCCTATGTTTGTGTTGGGGAACATTGCAGAAAACAAAAATTTTCCTACGGTTTCACCAAGATCCATCTATGAGTTCATCTAGCAACGAGTGATCGGATGCATCTACATACCTTTGTAGATCGCGAGCGGAAGCGTTCAAAGAACGGGGATGAGGTAGTCGAACACGACGTGATTCGAATCACCGAAGATCCTAGCACCGAACGGACGGCACCTCCGCGTTCAACACACGTACGGAACAACCACGTCTCCTCCTTCTTGATCCAGCAAGGGGAAGGAGAGGTTGAGGGATATGGCACCAGCAGCAGCATGACGGCGTGGTGTTGATGGAGCTGCAGTACTCCGGCAGGGCTTCGCCAAGCACTACGGAGGAGGAGGAGGTGTTGGAGAGGGAGAAGGAGGCAACCAAAGGCGTGGATGAAAAGCCCTCCTTCCCCCACTATATATAGGAGGGCCAAGGGGGGCGCCGGCCCTAGGAGATCCAATCTCCTAGGGGGGGCGGCGGCCAAGGGAGGTTTCCCTCCCCCCCCCCCAAGGCACCTAGGAGGTGCCTTCCACTAGTGGGACTCTTCCCTTTTGTGAACCCTAGGCGCATGGGCCTCTTGGGGCTGGTGCCCTTGGCCCATGTAGGCCAAGGCGCACCCCCTACAGCCCATGTGGCCCCCGGGACAGGTGGCCCCACCCGGTGGACCCCCGGGACCCTTCCGGTGGTCCCGGTACAATACCGATAACCCCGAAACTTGTCCCGATGGTCGAAATAGCACTTTCTATATATAATTCTTTACCACCGGACCATTCCGAAACTCCTCGTGACGTCCGGGACTCATCCAGGACTCCGAACAACATTCGGGTTACTGCATATACATATCCCTACAACCCTAGCGTCACCGAACCTTAAGTGTGTAGACCCTACGGGTTCGGGAGATATGTAGACATGACCGAGACGACTCTCCGGTCAATAACCAACAGCGGGATCTGGATACCCATGTTGGCTCCCACATACTCCACGATGATCTCATCGGATGAACCATGATGTCGAGGATTCAAGCAACCCCGTATACAATTCCCTTTGTCAATCGGTATGTTACTTGCCCGAGATCCGATCATCGGTATCCCAATACCTCGTTCAATCTCGTTACCGGCAAGTCACTTTACTCATACCGTAATGCATGATCCCGTGACCAGACACTTGGTCACTTTGAGCTCATTATGATGATGCATTACCGAGTGGGCCCAGTGATACCTCTCCGTCATACGGAGTGACAAATCCCAGTCTTGATCCGTGTCAACCCAACAGACACTTTCGGAGATACCCGTAGTATACCTTTATAGTCACCCAGTTACGTTGTGACGTTTGGTACACCCAAAGCACTTCTACGGTATCCGGGAGTTACACGATCTCATGGTCTAAGGAAAAGATACATGACATTGGAAAACTCTAGCAAACGAACTATACGATCTTGTGCTATGTTTAGGATTGGGTCTTGTCCATCACATCATTCCCCTAATGATGTGATCTCGTTATCAATGACATCCAATGTCCATAGTCAGGAAACCATGACTATCTGTTGATCAACGAGCTAGTCAACTAGAGGCTTACTAGGGACATGTTGGTGTCTGTTATTCACACATGTATTACGATTTCCGGATAACACAATTATAGCATGAATAAAGACAATTATCATGAACAAGGAAATATAATAATAATGCTTTTGTTATTGCCTCTAGGGCATATTTCCAACAGTCTCCCACTTGCACTAGAGTCAATAATCTAGTTACATTGTGATGAATCGAACACCCATGGAATTCTGGTGTTGATCATGTTTTGCCCTAGGGAGAGGTTTAGTCATCGGATCTGCTACATTCAGGTCCGTATGTACTTTACAAATATCTATGTCTCCATCTTGAACATTTTCACGAATGGAGTTGAAACGACGCTTGATGTGCCTTGTCTTCTTGTGAAACCTGGGCTCCTTGGCAAGTGCAATAGCTCCAGTGTTGTCACAGAAGAGTTTGATTGGCCCCGACGCATTGGGTATGACTCCTAGGTCGGTGATGAACTCCTTCACCCAAATTTCTTCATGTGCTGCCTCCGAGGCTGCCATGTACTCCGCTTCACATGTAGATCCCGCCATGACGCTCTGCTTGCAACTGCACCAGCTTACTGCCCCACCATTCAAAATATACACGTATCCGGTTTGTGACTTAGAGTCATCCAGATCTGTGTCGAAGCTAGCGTCGACGTAACCCTTTACGACGAGCTCTTCGTCACCTCCATAAACGAGAAACATTTCCTTAGTCCTTTTCAGGTACTTCAGGATATTCTTGACCGCTGTCTAGTGTTCCTTGCCGGGATTACTTTGGTACCTTCCTACCAAACTTACGGCAAGGTTTACATCAAGTCTGGTACACAGCATGGCATACATAATAGAACCTATGGCTGAGGCATAGGGGATGACACTCATCTCTTCTATATCTTCTGCCGTGGTCGGACATTGAGCAGAGCTCAATTTCACACCTTGTAACACAGGCAAGAACCCCTTCTTAGACTGATCCATATTGAACTTCTTCAATATCTTATCAAGGTATGTGCTTTGTGAAAGACCTATGAGGCGTCTCGATCTATCTCTATAGATTTTGATGCCTAATATATAAGCAGCTTCTCCAAGGTCCTTCATTGAAAAACTTTTATTCAAGTAGGCCTTTATGCTGTCCAAGAGTTCTATATCATTTCCCATCAAAAGTATGTCATCTACATATAGTATGAGAAATGCTACAGAGCTCCCACTCACTTTCTTGTAAACGCAGGCTTCTCCATAAGTCTGCGTAAACCCAAACGCTTTGATCATCTCATCAAAGCGAATGTTCCAACTCCGAGATGCTTGCACCAGCCCATAAATCGAGCGTTGGAGCTTGCACACCTTGTCAGCATTCTTAGGATCGACAAAACCTTCCGGCTGCATCATATACAATTCTTCCTTAAGGAAACCATTAAGGAATGCCGTTTTGACGTCCATCTGCCATATTTCATAATCATAAAATGCGGCAACTGCTAACATGATTCGGACGGACTTCAGCTTCGCTACCGGTGAGAAATTCTCATTGTAGTCAACCCCTTGAACTTGTCGATAACCCTTAGCGACAAGCCGAGCTTTATAGATGGTCACATTACCATCCGCGTCTGTCTTCTTCTTAAAGATCCATTTATTTTCTATGGCTCTCCGCTCAACGGGCAAGTCAGTCAATGTCCATACTTTGTTTTCATACATGGATCCTATCTCGGATTTCATGGCTTCTAGCCATTTGTCGGAATCCGGGCCCGCCATCGCTTCTTCATAGTTCGAAGGTTCACCGTTGTCTAACAACATGATTTCCAAGACAGGGTTGCCGTACCACTCTGGTGCGGAACGTGTCCTTGTGGACCTTCGAATTTCAGTAGGAGCTTGATCAGAAGTATCTTGATCATCATCAATAACTTCCTCTCTAGTCGGTGCAGGCACCTCAGGAACATTTTCTTGAGTTGCGCCATTTTCCGGTTCAAGAGGTAATACTTCATCAAGTTTTACTTTCCTCCCACTTACTTCTTTCGAGAGAAACTCTTTCTCTAGAAAGGATCCATTCTTGGCAACAAAGATCTTGCCTTCGGATCTGAGGTAGAAGATATACCCAATAGTTTCTTTAGGGTATCCTATGAAGACGCATTTTTCCGATTTGGGTTCGAGCTTTTCAGGTTGAAGTTTCCTGACATAAGCAGCGCATCCCCAAACTTTTAGAAACGACAGCTTAGGTTTCTTCCCAAACCATAATTCAAACGGTGTCGTCTCAACGGATTTTGACGGTGCCCTATTTAAAGTGAATGCGGCAGTCTCTAAAGCATAGCCCCAAAAAGATAGTGGTAAATCGGCAAGAGACATCATAGATCGCACCATATCTAATAGAGTGCGATTACGATGTTCGGACACACCATTACGCTGAGGTGTTCTAGGCGGCGTGAGTTGTGAAACTATTCCACATTTTCTTAAGTGTGTACCAAACTCGTGACTCAAGTATTCTCCTCCATGATTTGATCGCAGGAACTTGATTTTCCTGTCACGTTGATTTTCAACCTCACTCTAAAATTCCTTGAACTTTTCAAAGGTCTCAGACTTGTGTTTCATTAAGTAGACATACCCATATCTACTCAAGTCATCAGTGAGGGTGAGAATATAACGATAGCCACCGCGAGCCTCAACACTCATTGGACCGCACACATCAGTATGTATGATTTCCAATAAGTTGGTTGCTCGCTCCATTGTTCCTGAGAACGGAGTCTTGGTCATTTTACCCATGAGGCATGGTTCGCACATGTCAAATGATTCATAATCAAGAGACTCTAAAAGTCCATCGGCATGGAGCTTCTTCATGCGTTTGACACCTATGTGACCAAGGCGGCAGTGCCACAAGTATGTGGGACTATCATTATCAATCTTACATCTTTTGGTACTTACACTATGAATATGTGTAGCATTACGCTCGAGATTCATAAAGAATAAACCATTCACCATCGGAGCATGACCATAAAACATATCTCTCATATAAATAGAACAACCATTATTCTCGGATTTAAATGAGTAGCCATCTCGAATTAAACGAGATCCTGATACAATGTTCATGCTCAAACTTGGCACTAAATAACAATTATTGAGGTTCAAAACTAATCCCGTAGGTAAATGTAGAGGTAGCGTGCTGACGGCGATCACATCGACCTTGGAACCATTCCCGACGCGCATCGTCACCTCGTCCTTCGCCAGTCTCCGTTTATTCCACAGCTCCTGTTTTGAGTTACAAATGTGAGCAACCGCACCGGTATCAAATACCCAGGGGCTACTACGAGTACTGGTAAGGTACACATCAATTACATGTATATCACATATACCCGGCCTTCTTGTCCGCTAAGTATTTGGGGCAGTTCCGCTTCCAGTGACCACTTTCCTTGCAATAAAAGCACTCAGTCTTGGGCTTGGGTCCATTCTTTGGCTTCTTCCCGGCAGCTTGCTTGCCGGGTGCGGCAACTCCCTTGCCGTCCTTCTTGAAGTTCTTTTTACCCTTGCCCTTGTTGAACTTAGTGGTTTTATTGACCATCAACACTTGATGTTCCTTCTTGACTTCTACCTCTGCTGATTTCAGCATAGCTAATACTTCAGGAATGGTATTTTCCATCCCCTGCATATTGAAGTTCATCACAAAGCTCTTGTAGCTCGGTGGAAGCGACTGAAGGATCCTGTCAATGACCGCGTCATCTGGGAGATTAACTCCCACCTGAGTCAAGCGATTATGTAACCCAGACATAGTGAGTATGTGCTCACTGACAGAACTATTTTCCTCCATCTTACAGCTGAAGAATTTGTCGGAGACTTCATATCTCTCGACCCGGGCATGAGCTTGAAAAACCATTTTCAGCTCTTCGAACATCTCATATGCTCCATGTCTCTAAAAACGCTTTTGGAGCCCCGGCTCTAAGCTGTAAAGCATGCCGCACTGAATGAGGGAGTAGTCATCGGTACGTGCCTGCCAAGCATTCATAACGTCATGTTCTGCAGGGAGAACAGGTGCATCACCTAGCGGTGCTTGTAGGACATAATCTTTCTTGGCAGCTATGAGGATGATCCTCAGGTTCCGGACCCAGTCCGTGTAGTTCCTGCCATCGTCTTTCAGCTTGGTTTTCTCTAGGAACGCGTTGAAGTTGAGGACTACGTTGGCCATTTGATCTACAAGACATATTGTAAAGATTTTAGACTAAGTTCATGATAATTAAGTTCATCTAATCAAATTATTATGAACTCCCACTTAGATAGACATCCCTCTTCTAGTCATCTAAGTATAACATGATCCGAGTTAGCTAGGCCGTGTCCGATCATCACGTGAGACGGACTAGTCAACGTCGGTGAACATCTTCATGTTGATCGTATCTTCTATACGACTCATGCTTGACCTTTCGGTCTTCTATGTTCCGAGGCCATGTCTATGCACATGCTAGGCTCGTCAAGTCAACCTAAGTGTATTGCGTGTGTAAATCTGTCTTACACCCGTTGTATGTGAATGTTAGAATCTATCACACCCGATCATCACGTGGTGCTCGAAACAACGAACTGTCGCAACGGTGCACAGTTAGGGGGAACACTTTCTTGAAATTATTATGAGGGATCATCTTATTTACTACCGTCGTTCTAAGCAAACAAGATGCAAAACATGATAAACATCACATGCAATCAAATAATAATAATGACATGATATGGCCAATATCACATAGCTCCTTTGATCTCCATCTTGGGGCTCCATGATCATCTTGTCACCGGCATGACACCATGATCTCCATCATCATGATCTCCATCATTGTGTCTCCATGAAGTTGCTCGCCAACTATTACTTCTACTACTATGGCTAACGCGTTTAGCAATAAAGTAAAGTAATTTACATGGCGTTTCTCAATGACACGCAGGTCATACAAAAATAAAGACAACTCCTATGGCTCTTGCAGGTTGTCATACTCATCGACATGCAAGTCGTGATTCCTATTACAATAGCATGAACATCTCATACATCACATATAGATCATTCATCATTCATCACAACTTTGGCCATATCATATCACAAAGCACTTGCTGCAAAAACAAGTTAGACGTCCTCTAATTGTTGTTGCAAGTTTTACGTGGCTGAAGTAGGGTTCTAGCAAGAACGTTTTCTTACCTACGTGAAAGCCACAACGTGATTTGTCAACTTCTATTTACCCTTCATAAGGACCCTTTTCATCGAATCCGCTCCAACTAAAGTGGGAGAGACAGACACCCGCCAGCCACCTTTATGCAACTTGTGCATGTTAGTCGGTGGAACCGGTCTCACGTAAGCATACGTGTAAGGTTGGTCCGGGCCGCTTCATCCCACAATACTGTTGAAGCAAGATAAGACTAGTAGCGGCAAGAAAGTTGACAACATCTACGCCCACAACAAATTGTGTTCTACTCGCGCAAGAAGAACTACGCATAAACCTGGCTCATGATGCCACTGTTGGGGAACGTTGCAGAAAACAAAAATTTTCCTACGATTTCACCAAGATCCATCTATGAGTTCATCTAGCAACGAGTGATCGGATGCATCTACATACCTTTGTAGATCGCGAGCGGAAGCGTTCAAAGAACGGGGATGAGGTAGTCGAACACGACGTGATTCGAATCACCGAAGATCCTAGCACCGAACGGACGACACCTCCGCGTTCAACACACGTACGGAACAACCACGTCTCCTCCTTCTTGATCCAGCAAGGGGAAGGAGAGGTTGAGGGATATGGCACCAGCAGCAGCATGACGGCGTGGTGTTGATGGAGCTGCAGTACTCCGGCAGGGCTTCGCCAAGCACTACGGAGGAGGAGGAGGTGTTGGAGAGGGAGAAGGAGGCAACCAAAGGCGTGGATGAAAAGCCCTCCTTCCCCCACTATATATAGGAGGGCCAAGGGGGGGCGCCGGCCCTAGGAGATCCAATCTCCTAGGGGGGGCGGCGGCCAAGGGAGGTTTCCCTCCCCCCCCCCAAGGCACCTAGGAGGTGCCTTCCACTAGTGGGACTCTTCCCTTTTGTGAACCCTAGGCGCATGGGCCTCTTGGGGCTGGTGCCCTTGGCCCATGTAGGCCAAGGTGCACCCCCTACAGCCCATGTGGCCCCCGGGACAAGTGGCCCCACCCGGTGGACCCCCGGGACCCTTCCGGTGGTCCCGGTACAATACCGATAACCCCGAAACTTGTCCCGATGGTCGAAATAACACTTCCTATATATAATTCTTTACCACCGGACCATTCCGAAACTCCTCGTGACGTCCGGGATCTCATCCGGGACTCCGAACAACATTCGGGTTACTGCATATACATATCCCTACAACCCTAGCGTCACCGAACCTTAAGTGTGTAGACCCTACGGGTTCGGGAGATATGTAGACATGACCGAGACGACTCTCCGGTCAATAACCAACAGCGGGATCTGGATACCCATGTTGGCTCCCACATACACCATGATGATCTCATCGTATGAACCACGATGTCGAGGATTCAAGCAACCCCGTATACAATTCCCTTTGTCAATCGGTATGTTACTTGCCCGAGATCCGATCGTCGGTATCCCAATACCTCGTTCAATCTCGTTACCGGCAAGTCACTTTACTCGTACCGTAATGCATGATCCCGTGACCGGACACTTGTTCACTTTGAGCTCATTATGATGATGCATTACCGAGTGGGCCCAGTGATACCTCTCCGTCATACGGAGTGACAAATGCCAGTCTTGATCCGTGTCAACCTAACAGACACTTTCGGAGATACCCGTAGTATACCTTTATAGTCACCCAGTTACGTTGTGACGTTTGGTACACCCAAAGCACTTCTACGGTATCCGGGAGTTACATGATCTCATGGTCTAAGGAAAAGATACTTGACATTGGAAAACTCTAGCAAACGAACTATACGATCTTGTGCTATGTTTAGGATTGGGTCTTGTCCATCACATCATTCTCCTAATGATGTGATCTCGTTATCAATGACATCCAATGTCCATAGTCAGGAAACCATGACTATCTGTTGATCAACGAGCTAGTCAACTAGAGGCTTACTAGGGACATGTTGGTGTCTGTTATTCACACATGTATTACGATTTCCGGATAACACAATTATAGCATGAATAAAGACAATTATCATGAACAAGGAAATATAATAATAATGCTTTTATTATTGCCTCTAGGGCATATTTCCAATAGTTTGGACATCGGAAGTGTTCCGGGTGAAATCGGCATTTTACCGGAGTACCGGGAGGTTACCGGAACCCCCGGTAACCTAATGGGCCTTAATGGGCCTAGTGGAGGAAGAGGAGAGGTGGCCTAGGGGTGCCACGCGCCCCTCCCCCCCCAAGTCCGAATTGGACAAGGAGGGGGGGCGGCCCCCCCTTTCCTTTCTTCCCTCTCCCCCTTCCCCCAAGTCCTAATCCAACTAGGGAAAAGGGAGGGGAGTCCTACTCCCGGTAGGAGTAGGACTCCTCCTGCGCGCCTCCTCCTAGGGCCGACCGCATCCCCTTGGCTCCTTTATATATGGGGGCAAGGGGCACCCCTAGAGACAAAAAAAGTTGATCTCTAAGATCGTTCTCTTAGCCGTGTGCGGTGCCCCCTTCCACCATAGACCTCGATAATATTGTAGTGGTGCTTAGGCGAAGCCCTGCGACAGTTGAACATCCAGATCATCACCACACCGTCGTGCTGACGGAACTCTTCCCCGACACTTTACTGGATCGGAGTCCGGGGATCGTCATCGAGCTGAACGTGTGCTAGAACTCGGAGGTGCCGTAGTTTCGGTGCTTGATCGGTCGGGCCGTGAAGACGTACGACTACACCAACCACGTTGTCATAAAGCTTCCGCTGTCGGTCTACAAGGGTACGTAGATCACACTCTCCCCTCTCGTTGCTATGCATCACCATGATCTTGTGTGTGCGTAGGATTTTTTTTGAAATTACTACGTTCCCCAACACTTGCCTCGGCCGCAGGCGATGCGGTTGCGGCGGGACGAGCTGTGCCGAGGGCCGTGTTGTTGCGGTAGAATCCTTCGGGTGCTCAGGGGGGCACACGGGCGCGTCGGGTCCTGGCGTGCACCTCTGCCACCTCCTGAGGGGTGGACAGGGAGCAGAAAGGCGCCGCACCCATGTAGGCGGCGTCGAGCAGTTCAGTGACCCGCTCTAGCAGGGCATCGCGGCCACCCTCCGCCAACCTGCAGCGCAGTAGCTCTCGTGCCACGATGATCGCGGCTCGCATGTTCGCCTGCTCCCGGCGAGTGTGCGGCGCCGTCACCGCGGTGTAGCCCGAAGACCGCGCGGCGGCGCACGTACACCGAGGGGCAAGGGCAGGTGGCACCGGCCCGGGCCGCCTGCGTCCGGCGGGGTTGGGTGGTGTATGAGCCGCCTGGAGCACAGAGTGGAGGTCTTCTTGGGCGGATGACATCGCCCGGGCGGGCCAAGCGGCCCAGTGGTCGGCATGAGCCCTCTGATCGTCAGCCATCAGGGTTGTCGGGCGATGGTGGGCTGGATGGAAGAAGAGAGGCCCCGACGCACCCCTACCTGGCGCGCCCAATGTCAGATTCGGGGTTCCGCAGACCCTTAAGAGGTTCGAACTCTGGGGTGCATGCGAAGAACTCCCTCTTCCTAGTCTGCCTTCTCAACAATTCCACGGCCTAGCTCGACGAACCCAAGGGACAAGAGACACAACATTTTATCCTAGTTTAGGCCACCTTGCGGTGTAATAAGGGGCTGAGAATGAACTAGTACAATGGAGTAACAGCCTCAGGAGGTGAGGTGTTCTTGAGCTCGATGAGCTGGTGGGTGTGTGGATGGTCTGAACCATCCGCTCCCCTCTATGGTGGTGGCTAAGTCCTATTTTATAGTAATGTAGGCGGGAAGGGATCCCACAACGGCCAAATTTGAAGTGAGACAACTAGTACAAGTTACCCTGACAAAAGTAGTCTTCGCCTACAAAAGGCTCCGGTGATGACGCTGTAGTGGGCTCCGTGATGACCTCCATCCTGTCGTCTTGGCAGTCTTGGTCATGTTGCACCGATATGGGAACCTTTAGTTGATTCCTCGGGACCCTGCGCCTGCGCTTGCCTCCTTAGCACCAAAGAGGAAACTGGCACGCTGCGCCCGCTGGCGCCCGCCTGGCCTTGGTCGTCATGGCTCACGGCATGTGAACCTCGCGAGGTGCACCTTGCATTGATATCTCTGCTCCTCGGGAGCCAACCTAGTGAGGCCACCCCCAGGGAGGTCCTCATGTCGTTTGCCTTGCGAGGCTTGGCCCCTCGCGAGGGTCTTGGGTTGTTGTTGCTGAAGCTGGGCCGTACCGGGCCATTGATGGAGCCACACCATGGGCCACAGGCAGGCAAGTCTGGGTACCCCCATTCCAGACAGAGATCCAGTGACATGCCTTCAACATGTCACACCGTAACATGGCCCTTGGATCTGGAATGGACAGCCCATATCAATCACTGTAGCAGCAAAACACTGTGGACGTGGTCATGTAGATGAATCACTATAGATATTGTACTGTACATGTACTGTAGACTGGGTACTGTTCATGTCACCCTTGGCTGCTGGATCATGATGTGACGGAGGGGAGAGGGGGCAAGGCACCATACTGTTCATGGGTGACATGCCCATGGCATGTCACTGGATCTCAATCCCCCCATTCCCAAGATGCCGACAGACGTATCAGATACTTTATGGCTATTTGAGCCCAAACTAGCTCAAACTAACTCTAACCCATGGTCCAAACAGGGCCAATAACTAGTGTACTTAGACCTACACAATACAAGTTTGAATGACTATGTTTGCTTGTTTTTAAATATTAGGCATGTTGCATTTAATAACACACCTTTCCACTTCTTGTTTTTAAATATTAGGTTTTTAACAATTTGGTCTTGCACATGTAGGTCCTGCTGTCAGAGGTTTTGACCCACTATTTGACCCTTTTTGCATATGTGGAAATGAGTTGCCCATTAATATCAGTCAAGTTAAGAAACTCGGAAAGATTGTTACGATAAAGAAATTAGCAATAAAAAACAACAAGATCTTTGTCTGCACAATGAAGAAGACATCAATTCACTACGGAATGGTACTAACTATTATACCTTGTCTTTTTAATTCATTTGCGCCATTTCAAATCTGGAGAAGATATTTATGCATATCCTTGTTTTCAGGCCTTTCCAAAGCAGTTCACTGATGATTACCTCTCAAACCACCTGTATGGTCAGGAGGCAAGGAAGGTTTTCATACAACACCCATGGTTCAATATTGAAGTGTTCCTGAAAAGGACAAAGGATGGACGGTCAATCATCCATAGGCACTTGCCTAAAGTTGCAAAGACCTTCAACATCAATGAAGGCTCAATATTTGCCTTCTGCTTCAGCAGTTTTCTAGATGAGATTCATCTGTCTATGTTCTATCTATGATGCTAATTTCAAAAGGTTGTAGATGTTGCATGTGAAACTTGGTGCTGGTGCAGTTGTGTAATGGGGTAGCTGAGTGCTGAAGCTATATGATGTTGTATTCTGATGTATTTCAGTTATGAAATCCTGCTTCCTTAATATGGAAATGAAATATATTGTGTGCTTAATATGAAATGTCAATTAGATTAATAAATGGATTATTAATAATAGGGCAATTAGCCTGCTAATGGCCAATTAACATGCTAATTGGGTTTTTCTATTGCAAACGGCTATTGAGAAAACACCGTGGGCGATGACCTCAGGCAACACACACAGTTTCTAGGAATAAACCGTGTTGGATCGATAAACAATCACACACGACACCCTCTTGAAAACTGTTTGCGTTGGGCCACCTTGCGCAAACGTTTACCACATAAAAAGTGTGTGTGATGGACAGCCTTTGCCACACAGTTTCTTCTATGCACCGTGTGTGATGCATTCAGTAACGCAAACGATAAAATTGCTAATATCGTGTGCAATGGAAACACTATCACAAATGTTTTAATGGGGAAAATTGTGTGTGATGTACCTACAAACGAAAACATTTTCCTTGGAGTGATAGTTTGGGATGAATACACGAACGGAAACGTACTTCTTGGATTAACTGTGTGTGATGTACATACTAACGGAAACATATTCTTTGGATTAACTATGTGGAATGTACATACAAATGGAAACGTTTAGCGGGGACTGACTATGTGGGATGTACTTATGACCGGAAACAATTTGGCCTGTATAATTGTATTTTTTAGCACAACTGTACGTATAACCAAATTTGATCGCTCGCCGGTCGCACACGACCTCATTTTGCCGAGCGTGTGTGCCAGGAGGGCATATCCCTGACGGTTACTGGGTCATGTGGGAAGGAGCCCCTATCACAGTCACTCACTAGGCGATGGTTTAGAACACCGTCAAGGAAAGGGGTTAAAAAACATTTGTATAGCACCTCGTTGTACCAGTGAATGGTGTTCTTAAAGGGGTGTGAGCCCTGCCTATCACAACCCTGATTCAGGAAACTTGGAACCGGACTCTGCCATACTTTGCAGACAGGGTCACCGTCGCCAATGCACAAGTTGAATTGAACAAGCCCCGAGAAGATGCAAAGACATCTGGATGAGAAAGCAAAGAAGTCCCAAAGCCATGGCCACAAGAAAGTGGATGCACTTCGGAATAAGTGGGAGGTCAATCTGGGAGCCTTCAGATATTTAAATTGAATCTCTTTGTATTTTTGTAATTGTGATGTTAACTTCAGATAATTAATCTAAATTGTATCTCTTTGTATTTTTAATTAATTTGTGTCTTTAGATAATTTGCATTTGCGTTTGTGTCTTCAGATGTTTTTTTATTTGTATGTTCGTGTGCAGGTTATGGCTGAAGTGCCAGTGCTTTTGCAGGGGCCCCATGACGCCGGCCACCATTGCCACCTATTCTTGAACCCAAATAATGATAATGATCCTTGGACTTTCAGACTTCGAACCATAAAGAACACGTGGTCAATACACAATTCTTTCATTTGTCACCTTGAGGCTTATGGACTACATGGTTATGCTAGGCTCACATCATTCGAAGACCAATTACGTTCGGACCCATCCCTTTTGACATCCCTTGTTGACCGGTGGAGACCTGAAACCCACACCTTTCACTTTTGTTTTGGGGAGCTTGCACCTACACTGAAATATGTTTCCATGATCATGCTCTACAAATTAGAGGTGAGTCATTAGTCTCTCCATGAGTGTCTCCATCTTGGGCATTAAATATCTCAGACCGCATTGGGATGGCAATGCCAGAATCACAATGTTCTGGTGGCCCTCGGGGCATCCCACTCTCCTGGCTTCGTAAATACTTTCATATTTTATCTAGCTACATTGATTCTGAGACGAGGAAAAGACATTTGTTTGCTTATTTGTTGTGGCTCCTCGGGACTCTGTTTCCAAATTCACACGGGGACGTAGTTCACCCTGGTATCATCTACATTGTAGAGAATATGGTAGATGAATCTTTATCTTAGCATCCAAAATATAGCTTCGGTTCTGCCATGCTATGTCATACATATAGAGGCTTATGTGATGCCACACAAAAAACTTCTTTCGCACAAAAAACTCTGTTACTTTGTGTCACCTACGTGTTTCTACAGTTTTGGTCCTGGGAATACCTCCATGTTGGACGACCTCGTATACTAAATCCCATACACCCATACGACTGTAGCAAGGGCAGCAGTGTAACTATGGCCAGTAGGTGGACAAAGGCACGGAAAAAATGGTCTCCAAATATTGCGAAATGTTGTTACCCTATATACCACCGGCAGTTTGAGATACTTGACGAGTCACTAGTCACATGGAACCCGTGGACTCAGGAGCAGTTACAGATGGTCTTCGATATACGACCCATCACAGCAGGATGCGTGAGCGATAGTGCATTCCGGCTGACTCGCTGCAACTTATTGTTCCTGTGGTGTGTTTAGTCTTACAACCCAAAGCGTGTCATGAGACAGTTTAGTCTCTATCAGGAGATTCCACCACTTTTGCAAGATGTATCGACGAGGAAACCCATAAGTAAGATGTGACCTCCAAAAATAGTTAGTGTCTTTTTTAATTTACTAAATTAACACTTTGTTACATAATTTTTAGGCTGAGCAATATGGGCAAGGGTTGTTACGATTGGAGGGCACACAACATTGAATGGGTATGCAAGTGGGAAAATGAAGTGCTACAAGATATAGTGCATCAACTTAGGTAAATTTTATTTAAATTATTTTATTATGATGACCATATGACACATGAAGATGCTTTACTTTCATCACAAAGGTTGATATAATTATTTATTTTGCGGACCATACGATACAAGTACAACTCTAGCGTACAAGCAGTGGTACTGCATCAGCATGCATACTAGCCTAACTAGTCGACCAGCTACGATGCCAATACATCTCACACATGGGGAGCAGATGCAGGGACATATCGAGCTGCCAACAAGTTACTACTGTGACCACCTGGTAATCACAAGTAAAATTTTCAGGTCCATCATTTCATAACCATTTCAACCAAATAACAACCAAATATTGTTCAACTTGAAATTTGCAACGAAGTAGGGCAGATGGTGGGGGAGGCAAGCAGGCCCGGGGCCCAGCTCGCAAGTCAACATACAAACGTATTCAAGACTACGTGGCAACAAAGTTGAGATGCGGTAGAGGCGATGATACGTCCATTTTGCATCATGCTTTTATATCGATATTTATTGCATTATGGGTTGTTATTACATATTATGTCACAATACTTATGCCTATTCTCTCTTATTTTACAAGTTTTACATGAAGAGGGATAATGCCGGCAGCTGGAATTCTGGGCTGGAAAAGGAGCAAATATTAGACCTACTCTGCACATCTCCAAAAGTCCTGAAACTCCACAGGAGTTATTTCAGAATAAATAAAAAATACCGAGCGAAGAAAGTACCAGAGGGGGGCCACCCACCATCCACGAGGGTGGGGGGGCGCACCCCCTGCCTCATGGCCCCCCTAGTGGCCCTCTGATGCCCATCTTTGGCTATATGGAGTCTTTCGTCGAGGAAAAAATCAGAAGCAAGCTTTCGGGAAGAAACTCCGCCGCCACGAGGCGGAACCTTGGCAGAACCAATCTAGGGCTCCGGCAGAGCTGTTCTGCCGGGGAAACTTCCCTCCGGGAGGGGGAAATCATCACCACCGTCATCACCAATGATCCTCTCATTGGGAGGGGGTCAATCTCCATCAACATCTTCACTAGCACTATCTCATCTCAAACCCTAGTTCATCTCTTGTATCCAATCTTTGTATCCAAACCTCAGATTGGTACCTGTGGGTTGCTAGTTGTGTTGTTTACTCCTTGTAGTTGATGCTAGTTGGTTTACTTGGTGGAAGATCATATGTTCAAATCCATTATGCATATTAATACCCCTCTGATTATGAACATGAATATGCTTTGTGAGTAGTTACGTTTGTTCCTGAGGACATGGGAGAAGTCTTGCTATAAGTAGTCATGTGAACTTGGTATTCATTCGATATTTTGATGAGATGTATGTTGTCATCCCTCTAGTGGTGTCATGTGAACGTTGACTACATGACACTTCACCATTGTTTGGGCCTAGAGGGAGGCATCGGGAAGTAATAAGTCGATGATGCGTTGCTAGAGTGACAGAAGCTTAAACCCTAGTTTATGCGTTGCTTCGTAAGGGGCTTATTTGGATCCATATGTTTCATGCTATGGTTAGGCTTACCTTAATACTTCTGTTGTAGTTGCGGATGCTTGCAATGGGGGTTAATCATAAGTGGGATGCTTGTCCAAGTAAGGACAGTACCCAAGCACCGGTCCACCCACATATCAAATTATCAAAGTACTGAACGCGAATCATATGAACATGATGAAAACTAGCTTGACGATAATTCCCATGTGTCCTCGGGAGCGCTTTCCTTCATATAAGAGTTTGTCCAGGCTTGTACTTTGCTACAAAAAGGATTGGGCCATCTTGCTGCACCTTATTTACTTTTATTACTTGCTACTCGTTACAAATTACCTTATCACAAAACTATTTGTTACCGATAATTTCAGTGCTTGCAGAGAATACCTTACTGAAAGTGAAAACTGCTTATCATTTCCTTCTGCTCCTCATTGGGTTTGACACTCTTACTTATCGAAAAGGCTACGATAGATCCCCTACACTTGTGGGTTATCAAGACTCTTTTCTGGCGCTGATGCCGGGGAGTGAAGCGCCTTTGGTAGGTGGAATTTGGTAAGGAAAAATTTATATAGTGTGCTGAAATTTAGTGTCACTTGTTACTATGGAATATAATTCTTTGAGGGGCTTGCTCGGGGTATCTTCACCCGACCAGTAGAGCAAATAGTTGCTCCTCAACCTACTGAACCTACTAAAAATGTTTACTTTGAAATTCCTTCGGGTATGATAGAAAAACTGCTAGCTAATCCTTTTACAGGAGATGGAACATTGCATCCCGATTTACACTTAATCTATGTGGATGAAGTTTGTGGATTATTTAAGCTTGCGGGTATGCCCGATGATGTTATCAAGAAGAAGGTCTTCCCTTTATCCTTGAAGGGAGAGGAATTGACATGGTATAGGCTATGTGATGATATGGGATCATGGAATTACAAACGATTGAAATTGGAATTTCATCAGAAGTTTTATCATATGCATCTTGTTCATCATGATCATAATTATATATATAATTTTTGGCCTCGCGAAGGAGAAAGCATCGCTCAAGGTTGGGGGAGGCTTAAGTCAATGTTATATTCATGCCCCAATCATGAGATCTCAAAAGAAATGATTATTCGAATTTTTTATGCTCGCCTTTCTCTCAGTAATCGCTCCATGCTCGATACTTCTTGTACTGGATCTTTTATGATGAAGACTATTGAATTCAAATGGGATTTATCGGAAATGATTAAACGCAACTCTGAAGATTGGGACCTCGACGAAGGTAAGGAGTCAGGTATAACACCTAAGTTTGATTGTGTTAAATCGTTTATGGATACCGATGTTTTTCATGAATTTAGCACTAAATATGGACTTGACTCTGAGATAGTAGCTTCTTTCTGTGAATCCTTTGCTACTCATGTTGATATCCCAAAGGAGAAGTGGTTTAAATATAATCCTCCCACTGAGTAAAAGTAGCTGCTCCTATTAAATTTGAAGAAAAGACTATCACTTATGATGATCCTGTTGTTCCTGCTGCTTATGTTGAGAAGCCACCTTTCCCTGTTAGAATAAAGGATCATGCTAAAGCTTCAACTGTGGTCAACAAAAGTAATATTAAGACACCCAAACCCCCTGAGCAAATTAAAGTTGAACCTAGTGTTGCTATGGTTAAAGATCTCTTGGCCGATAATATTGATGGGCATGTTATTTACTTCTGCAATGAATCTGCTAGAATTGCTAGACCTGATACTAAAAATAAACATAGACCTGTTGTAGGCATGCCTGCTATTTCTGTTAAAATAGGAGATCATTGCTATCATGGCTTATATGATATGGGTGCTAGTGCAAGTGCAATACCTCATTCCTTATACAAAGAAATTATGCATGATATTGCACCTACTGAGATAGAAGAGATAGATGTTACAATTAAGCTTGCCAATAGAGATACTATTTCACCGGTTGGGATTATTAGAGATGTTGAAGTCTTGTGTGGGAAGGTTAAATATCCTGCTGATTTTCTTGTTCTTGGTTCCCCACAAGATAGATTTTGTCCCATTATATTTGGTAGACCCTTCTTGAACACTGTTAATGCTAGGATAGACTGCGAAAAGGATTTTGTTACTATTGGTTTGGGTGATATGTCTCATGAGTTTAATTTTGCTAAATTTAGTAGACAACCCCATGATGAGGAATTGCCTAGTAAAGATGAAATTATTGGTCTTGCTTCTATTGCCGTGCCTCCTAGTGATCATTTAGAAAAATATTTGCTAGACCATGAAAATGATACGTATATGAATGAAAGAAGGGAAATATATGAAGTATTCTTTAAACAGGGACCTATTTTGAAACACAACTTGCCTGTTGAAATTCTAGGGGATCCTCCTCCAACCAAGGGTGATCCCGTGTTTGAGCTTAAACCATTACTTGATACTCTTAAATATGCTTATCTTGATGAAAATAAGATATATCCTATTATTATTAGTGCTAACCTTTTAGAGCAGGAAGAATAGATATTATTGAAAACTTTGAAGAAGCACCGTGCTGCTAATGGATATACTCTTGATGATCTTAAGGGCATTAGTCCCACTCTATGTCAACACAAAATAAATTTGGAGAAAGACGCCAAACCAGTTATTGATCACCAATGACGGCTAAATCCTAAGATGAAAGAAGTGGTAAGAAAGGAAATATTAAAGCTCCTTGAAGCAGGTATAATTTATCCCATTGCTGATAGTCAGTGGGTAAGCCCTGTCCATTGTGTCCCTAAGAAGGGAGGTATTATTGTCGTTCCTAATGATAAAGATGAATTGATTCCGCAAAGAATTATTACAGGTTATAGGATGGTGATTGATTTCCGCAAATTAAATAAAGCTAATAAAAAAGATCATCACCCTTTGCCTTTCATTGATCAAATGCTAGAAAGATTATCCAAACATACACATTTTTTCTTTCTAGATGGTTACTCTGGTTTCTCTCAAATACCTGTGTCAGCTGATGATCAAGAAAAGACTGCTTTTACTTGCCCTTTCAGTACCTTTGCTTATAGACGTATGCCTTTTGGTTTATGTAATGCACTTGCTACCTTTCAAAGATGCATGATGGCTATATTCTCTGACTTTTGTGAAAAGATTTGTGAATTTTTCATGGATGATTTCTCTGTTTATGGATCCTCTTTTGATGATTGCTTGAGCAACCTTGATCGAGTTTTGCAGAGATGTGAAGAAACTAACCTTGTCTTGAATTGGGAGAAGTGCCACTTTATGGTTAATGAAGGTATTGTCTTGGGGCATAAAATTTCTGAAAGAGGTATTGAAGTTGACAAAGCTAAAGTTGATGCTATTGAAAAGATGTCGTGTCCCAAGGACATCAAAGGTATGAGAAGTTTCCTTGGTCATGCCGGTTTTTATAGGAGGTTCATTAAGGACTTCTCAAAAATTTCCCGGCCTCTCACTAACCTATTACAAAAAGATATTCCTTTTGTCTTTGATGATGATTGTGTAGAAGCATTTGAAATACTTAAGAAAGCCTTGATTTTTGCACCTATTGTTCAGCCACCTGATTGGAATTTACCCTTTGAAATCATGTGTGATGCTAGTGACTATGCTGTAGGTGCTGTTCTAGGACAAAGAGTTGATAAGAAGTTAAATGTTATTCAATATGCTAGTAAAACTCTAGACAATGCCCAGAGAAATTATGCTACTACCGAAAAGGAATTCTTACCAGTTGTATTTGCTTGTGATAAGTTCAGACCTTATATTGTTGATTCTAAAGTAACTATTCACACTGATCATGCTGCTATTAAATATCTTATGGAAAAGAAAGATGCTAAACCTAGACTTATTAGATGGGTTCTCTGTCAGGACCCCGATCCTAAGTCACACAGATCTAGCATGTAACACATCATCTCACTTTGCGGCCTCATGCACGGTATTCCCACGGGTGCCACCTTACCTGGCCCGGGACCGTTTGCGCCTTTTGGCTCACGTATATGATAGTGTCGCTAGCATCCATATGACAAAGAACTCGGGCCGACATGACTAGTCATGAACCCAAAGTGGCACTAACTTACGGGGACAGGCATACATGAATCAACATCGAGCATGTCGGTCAGCAGCGTGCGAATCCGGGCTGTAGCACTGGGCTAACAGGACTCTGGTGAACCGGGCTGTAGCAGGCTAGGAAGGACTCCGGATGTCACCGTGTGACATTTCCCCGAAGGGACAAACACAGGAACGAAGTGAATCACATGCCGGCCAGTCAAGTGTTCCGGAGCAGTAGTGCTGGGCTAGCAGGACTCCGATGAACCGGGATGTAGCGGACTACTATGTCTCATGGAAGCACAAGACTACATTTCCCCATAAGAGAGGCTACCAAGGATAAACAACTAGGTTGTCGGGTCCCACACATACCAAGCATTTCAAATCATACACACAATATGCTCGATATGTGTAAATACAACATGGCATCACAACAAGACTCTACGACTCAAAGTATTTATTCATTAGGCTCCGATGAGCCAAGCATTACAAACATGGGTCTCATGACCCCAACATACAGAGCATACAAGAAACAAGCACATGCGGAAGCTTAACATGTGTGAGTACAGACATCTACAAATGAAAAAGGCTGAGAAGCCTGACTATCTACCAGATCCTGCCGAGGGCACAAGATCGTAGCTGAGGTAACAAGCTAAACATCGAAGTCCACGCGAAACTACTAGCGAGACTGAAGTCCCTCTGCAAAAACATAAATTAAGCAAACGTGAGTACAAATGTACCCAGCAAGACTTACATCAGAACTAAGTACATATGTATCGGTATCAACAAAGGGTTAGTGGAGTTTAACTGCAGCAAGCCAGCTTTGACTCAGTGGCTAACCCGAACTACGACTGCAAGCAACTCTTTTCAGGTGGCGCACACGAGTCCACATATTCACCATACCAATACACCACTATAGATCCTCTCCCGTCTCCCTACGAGAACGCCATCCATAGCACTCATGCTTATCTTGCGCATTTTAGAGTATCCACTTTCACTTGTCTATGAACTGTATAGGCAACCAAGTAGTCCTTTACCGTGGACACAGCTATTCGAATAGATGATGTTAACCCTGCAGGGGTGTACTTCTTCATACACGCTCTCACCACTTACCGTCATTTACACAACATGTACTCGGCAACCTTCAAGCAGAAGCCCAACGAGGGTGTCGGCCACGGCCTACCTAACACTCAAGTCTCTAGTCCAGGTTTATTGCCTATCCAGATTCCATCCGCATGGAGTCCGGCCGAGGTTTCCACATACGGCCCCGAACGATGTGTACAGGGTTCTGAGACACCAAACGGGCGCCCGGCATACCCGGCCACGATGTATCTACCGCATCATAGCCCACCCCTAGGGTCAGTGCTACGCACGGCCGCCAACACATATCCTATAAACACCAAAAACTAGTTGCAACTCCTGGACAGAGGACTAGGGTGGTTAAGAAGCCGAGAGGGTCAATTAAGGATCCCAATGCATGGTAGTAACTGATTCTTAAATCACACATACAGATCTCGGTGCTTAAGGACGGTTCCAATGAAACAACCCACCATGTACTCCTAAATGGCCTCTCATCGATACCTTTACCAAATCGTGTTCAGCACACTTAGCTCACACACAGTAGGACATGTTCACAACTTTCCAATTCATCCCCGATGAATCGGACCAGACACAACTCTAAGCAATAGCAGGCATGACAAACAAGCATGAATGAGTAGGCACATTAGGGCTCAAGCAACTCCTACTCATGCTAGTGGGTTTCATCTATTTACTGTGGCGATGACAGGTCATGCAGAGGAAGGGGTTCAACTACCGCAGCATGTAACAGCTGAATCGTTGTTGTCCTAATGCAGTAAAAGAGAGCAGGAGCGAGAGAGTGGGATTGTATCGGAATGAACAAGGGGTTTTTCCGTGCCTGGCACTTCTGAAGATAGTATAGCTCTTCATCGGTTTCATCGATCACATCGTCGAAACCACGTCTACTGAGAGGGGACAAACATCGGCAAACGAGAGGGAACACAATCAATGCAATGCAACAAACATGATGTATGATCATGGCATGTTAAGGTACTGAATTCACCTAATGCAACAGTTAGTCATATTAATTGAAGTGGAATTCAAACATATAGCAAATTCCAACTCCAAAACTACACACCATATATTCCATAAACATGAATTGTCCTAGTTGGTGATGTTAACTTGCTCAAACATGCATGAACATGGCATAAATAGATTCTTCATATTTTTCTGATAATGTTTCATATATAAATTATTTCCATTGGAGTTATAGATTATTTTCTATGATTTTTTGTAGTTTTAACTATTTTCTGGAATTTCCTGGTTATTGAAAATGCCAGAAAAGCTTTATGGCGTCAGCAAGGTCAACAGTGACGTCAGCAGGTCAACTGACCCGGTCCAGGTCAAACCTGACTTGTCGGGCCCACTGATCAGTGATAGAGGCACTAATCCCGCGTTAACTCGTGCTTTGACTCGACGCGGGGCCCACTGTCAGTGGCTGTGGGGTGGTTGGCTGGCAGAGATTAGTGCTAATGATGGCCACGTCGGCAGTCGCCGGAGTTCGGCCGACGGCGACCAAAACCGCGTCGGCAACTCGCCGGACTTGCGCTACGAGCGGCGGCTGGACGCGCGGAGACCACCAGAAGGTAGCCCGCGCTCGACCGCGTCTAGCAGAGCGATCAGGAGGCCTCGGGGTCGCTGGAAACAACGACGACGAGCACAGAGGCGGCGGCCGGAGTTCATCCACGACGAACACGGGGATGCGGTGCATGGCAGGAGCAATGGGTGTGGGTTTTGGGCTTCTGGCATTGCGCTGAGCACGGTGGTGTGCTTGGTCGTGGCCCTAGGTGACGGTGGTCACGACGATGACATGGCCGGTGGAGCCAAGCTCTCGGCCGTGAGGGCAACGACGTAGGAGGAAGCAATCGAGCGAGGGGAGAGAGGGGTTCGATGCAGAAGCTCACATCGGATCTAACGGAGGGGTCCGCAAGCTCGGGGGAGGCTTGGACGGCGTCGGAGCCATGGTGGTGATCATCGGCACCCAAGGACGAAGATGACGTCGATGGCGACGACACAGGGCGCCCGGTGTCTCTTGGCTTGACGGAGAGGACGAGGGAGACTTGTCGAAGCTCTTGGACTCGTCAGGGAGGCGAGGCGGTGGCTGTGGCTACGGCAACGACGAGCGGCGGCGACGACGATGCTCGATTGGTGAGAGATAGAGCCAGGGGAGGGGATGAGCTCGAGGAGGAGGCCTAGGGGGTTCCAGGGGTGTCGTGGCGTCGTCCGGAGTCGTCCAGGGCGTCGGCAGAAGCAAGAGGTGGCCGGCGTGCGACTGGCACACGCCCTCTGCCTACTGGCAGAGGTGGAAGAAGACCTCGGCGCCCCTGGTGGGCTGGGCCGATTCTCTCCTGGGCCTGGTTAGCAGGTAAGATTCTCTCTCTCTCTCTCTCTCTCTTATTTTTCTGTTATGTTTTCTTTTGTTTAATATTCTGACACTGTTCAAAATTCAAAACAATTTCAAAACAGTGATAAAACCCTTTGAATAATTTTATGTTGCAGATTGGACATTTCCAAATGCACATAAAATGTTTCAAAGATATTTGAAATTATATTCTAGTTATATGAATATAACTCAAATTCAAATAGCTAATGATTTAAATTCAGAGTCCCAAAAATAAATCCTTAAAAATGTTCCTAAATTCTGGTTTGATATATAGCTCTTGCTAAAATTCTCAAACATTGCAAAAGGACATCTTGGAAACAAAGAATGAGATTTCCAGGGTTCTTTGCCCTGCTTTTATTTAAGTTTTTGAGGCTTCCACTTTCCTCAATTCCAAGTTTCAGAAATTTAGACATGATGCATGAGTGCTCTATGATGCAACTAATACAAGCAATAATCTAGGGCTGTGGCATTCTCCTGCTACAAGAATTTGATTTGCATATTATTGATAGAAAGGGAGCTAAGAATCCCGTTGCAGACAACTTGTCTAGGTTAGAGAATGTTCTTGATGACCCATTACCTATGATGATAGCTTTCCTGATGAACAACTAGATGTCATAAATGATTCTCGTACTGCTCCATGGTATGCTGATTATGCCAATTACATTGTTGCTAAATTTATACCACCTAGTTTCACATACCAGCAAAAGAAAAAGTTCTTCTATGATTTAATACATTACTTCTGGGATGACCCACACCTTTATAAAGAAGGAGTAGATGGTGTTATTAGACGTTGTATACCCGAGCATGAACAGGAACAGATCCTATGCAAGTGTCACTCCGAAACTTATGGAGGACACCATGCTGGAGATAGAACTACACATAAGGTATTGCAATCCAGTTTTTATTGGCCTACTCTCTTCAAGGATGCACGTAAGTTTGTTTTGTCCTGTGATGGATGTCAAAGAATTGGTAATATTAGTAGACGTCAGGAAATGCCTATGAATTATTCACTTGTTATTGAACCATTTGATGTTTGGGGCTTTAATTATATGGGATTGTTTCCTTCCTCTAATGGATACACACATATTGTTGTTGATTATGGTACTAAGTGGGTAGAAGCTATTCCAACTAGTAGTGCTGATCACAACACCTCTATTAAGATGCTTAAAGAAGTTATTTTTCCGAGGTTTGGAGTCCCTAGATACTTAATGACTAATGGTGGTTCACATTTTATTCATGGTGCCTTTCGTAAAATGCTTGCTAAGTATGATGTTAATCATAGAATTGCATCTCCTTATCATCCACAGTCTAGTGGTCAAGTAGAACTTAGCAATAGAGAGCTTAAATTAATTTTGCAAAAGACTGTTAATAGATCAAGAAAGAATTGGTCCAAGAAACTTGATGATGCATTATGGGCCTATAGACACTATATAAAAAATACACTTCCGTGATGATACGTGTTTGTCACAGTAGGTCACGTTTTCTGTCATGCATGTACATCCATGACAATTTTATGACAGAATCAAGATAGTCATACCTGTGCTGTCGTAGAAATGTTACATGACATTACCAAAATTATCATCACAAAAATGTCCACTTCCATGACGATAAATCATGCGTCACAGAAGTGCTTTCGTCAAGGGTGACCGACACGTGGCATCCACCGTAACGGAACACCGTTAAGCTATCGGGTCCGGTTTTGGATCTGATAACCTGTTAACAGCCTGGACCAATGGGGATTTTCCATGTGTAAAATTCTGATTGGCTAACGGAAACACGTGTCAGCTCCGCGTTGGCACAGGTGTCACTCATCCAATGGGCGAGATGCGCCTATGATATGTTGACACGTGGACCGGCCCAAAAGTGGCCCATTGCTACCTCTTTTAGCACTGCGTTGGTTTTCCCCGAAGAGGAAGGGATGATGCAACAAAGTAGCGTAAGTATTTCCCTCAGTTTTTGAGAACCAAGGTATCAATCCAGTAGGAGGCTACGCGCGAGTCCCTCGTACCTGCACAAAACAAATAAATCCTCGCAACCAACGCAAATAGGGGTTTTCAATCCCTATAGGGCCACTTACGAGAGTGAGATCTGATAGATATAATAAGATAATATTTTTGGTATTTTTATGATAAAGATGCAAAGTAAAATAAAGGCAAAGTAAATAGCAAAGTAAATAACTAAGTAGCAGGAGATTAATATGATAAAGATAGACCCAGGGGCCATAGGTTTCACTAGTGGCTTCTCTCGAGAGCATAAGTATTCTACGGTGGGTGAACAAATTACTGTTGAGCAATTGACAGAATTGAGCATAGTTATGAGAATATCTAGGTATGATCATGTATATAGGCATCACGTCCGAGACAAGTAGACCGACTCCTTCCTGCATCTACTACTATTACTCCACTCATCAACCGCTATCTAGCATGCATCTAGAGTATTAAGTTAAAAACAGAGTAATGCCTTAAGCAAGATGACATGATGTAGAGGGATAGACTCATGCAATATGAAGAAAACCCCATCTTGTTATCCTCGATGGCAACAATACAATAAGTGCCTTGCTGCCCTTACTGTCATCGGGAAAGGACACCGCAAGATTGAACCCAAAGCTAAGCACTTCTCCCATTGCAAGAAAGATCAATCTAGTAGGCCAAACCAAACTGATAATTCGAAGAGACTTGCAAAGATAACCAATCATACATAAAAGAATTCAGAGAAGATTCAAATATTATTCATAGATAGACTTGAGCATAAACCCACAATTCATCGGTCTCAACAAACACACCGCAAAAAGAAGATTACATCGAATAGATCTCCACAAGAGAGGGGGAGAACATTGTATTGAGATCCAAAATGAGAGAAGAAGCCATCTAGCTACTAACTATGGAACCGTAGGTCTGAAGTCAACTACTCACACTTCATCGGAGGGGCTATGGTGTTGATGTAGAATCCCTCCGTGATCTATGCCCCCTCCGGCGGAGCTCCGACAGGCCCCAAGTTGGGATCTCGTGGATACAGAAAGTTACGGCAGTGGAATTAGGGTTTTGGCTCCTGTTCTGATCGTTTGGGGTATGTGGATATATATAGGAGGAAGAAGTATGTCGGCGGAGCAACAAGGGGCCCACGAGGGTGGAGGGCGCGCCCCCTACCTTGTGGCCTCCTGTTAGTTGGCTTGACATAGGGTCCAAGTCTCCTGAGTTGTATTCGGTGAGAAAATCACGTTCCCAAAGGTTTCATTCCGTTTGGACTCCGTTTGATATTCCTTTTCTTCGAAACCCTAAAACAGGCAAAAAACAACAATTCTGGACTGGGCCTCCGGTTAATAGGTTAGTCCCAAAAATAATATAAAAGTGGATAATAAAGCCCAATAATGTCCAAAATAGTAGATAATATAGCATGGAGCAATCAAAAATTATAGATACAATGGAGACGTATCAAGCATCCCCAAGCTTAATTCCTGCTCGTCCTCGAGTAGGTAAATGATAAAAACAGAATTTTTGATGTGGAGTGCTACTTGGCATAATTTTAATGTAATTCTTCTTAATTGTGGTATGAATATTCAGATCCGAAAGATTCAAGACAAAAGTTTATATTGACATAGAAAATAATAATACTTCAAGCATACTAACAAAGCAATTATGTCTTCTCAAAATAACATGGCTAAAGAAAGTTATCCCTACAAAATCATATAGTCTGGCTATGCTCTATCTTCACCACACAAAATATTTAAATCATGCACAACCCCGATGACAAGCCAAGCAATTGTTTCATACTTTTGACATTCTCAAAACTTTTTCAATCTTCACGCAATACATGAGCGTGAGCCATGGATATAACACTATAGGTGGAATAGAGTGGTGGTTGTGGAGAAGACAAAAAAGGGGAAGATAGTCTCACATCAACTAGGCATATCAACGGGCTATGGAGATGCCCATCAATAGATATCAATGACAGTGAGTAGGGATTGCCATGCAACGGATGGACTAGAGCTATAAGTATATGAAAGCTCAAAAATAAACTAAGTGAGTGTGCATCCAACTTGCTTGCTCATGAAGACCTAGGGCATTTTTGAGGAAGCCCATCATTGGAATATACAAGCCAAGTTCTATAATGACAAATTCCCACTAGTATATGAAAGTGATAACATGAGAGACTCTCTACTATGAAGATCATGGTGCTACTTTGAAGCACAAGTGTGGTAAAAGGATAGTAACATTGTCCCTTCTCTCTTTTTCTCTCATTATTTTATTTTATTTTTTTATTTGGGCCTTTTCTCTTTTTTTATGGCCTCTTTTCTTTCACTTTTTTATTTGGGCTTCTTTGGCCTCTTTTATTTATTTTTCGTCTGGAGTCTCATCCCGACTTGTGGGGGAATCATAGTCTCCATCATCCTTTCCTCACTTGGGACAATGCTCTAATAATGATGATCATCACACTTTTATTTTTCTTACAACTCAATAATTACAACTCGATACTTAGAACAAGATATGACTCTATATGAATGCCTCCGGTGGTGTACCGGGATATGCAATGATGCATGAGTGACATGTATGAAAGAATTAATAATGGTGGCTTTGCCACAAATACGATGTCAACTACATGATCATGCTAAGCAATATGACAATGATGGAGTGTGTCATAAACGGAACGGTGGAAAGTTGCATGGCAATATATCTCGGAATGGCTATGGAAATGCCATAATAGGTAGGTATGGTGGCTGTTTTGAGGAAGGTATATGGTAGGTGTATGATACCGGTGAAAGGTGTGCGGTATTAGAGAGGCTAGCAAAGGTGGAAGGGTGAGAGTGCGTATAATCCATGGACTCAACATTAGTCATAAAGAACTCATATACTTATTGCAAAAATCTACAAGTTATCAAAGCAAAGTATTACGCGCATGCTCCTAGGGGGATAGATTGGTAGGAAAAGACAATTGCTCGTCCCTGACCGCCACTCATAAGGAAGACAATCAATAAATAAATCATGCTCCGACTTCATCACATAACGGTTCACCATACATGCATGCTACGGGAATCACAAGCTTCAACACAAGTATTTCTCAAATTCACAACTACTCAACTAGCATGACTTTAATATCACCATATCCATATCTCAAAACAATTATCAAGTATCAAACTTATCATAGTATTCAACACACTCATAAGAAAGTTTTATTATTAATCTTGCATACCAAGCATATTAGGCTTTTAAGCAAATTACCATGCTATTAAGACTCTCAAAATAATATAAGTGAAGCATGAGACATCAATAGTTTCTATAAAACAAATCCACCACCGTGCTCTAAAAGATATAAGTGAAGCACTAGAGCAAAATTATATAACTCAAAAGATATAAGCGAAGCACATAGAGTATTCTAACAAATTCCAAATCATGTATGGATCTCTCAAAAGGTGTGTACAGCAAGGATGATTGTGGTAAACTAATAAGCAAAGACTCAAATCATACAAGACACTCCAAGTAAAACACATATCATGTGGTAAATAAAAATATAGCTCCAAGTAAAGTTACCGATAGAAGTAGACGAAAGAGGGGATGCCTTCCGGGGCATCCCCAAGCTTTGGATTTTAGGTGTCCTTAGATTATCTTGGGGGTGCCATGGGAATCCCCAATATTAGGCTCTTGTCACTCCTTGTTCCATAATCCATCAAATCTTTACCCAAAACTTGAAAACTTTACAACACAAAACTTAAAGTAGATAATCTCGTGAGCTCCGTTAGCGAAAGAAAACAAAAGACAACTTCAAGCTGCTGTAATGAACTCATTATTTATTTATATGTGTGTCATACCTACTGTATTCCAACTTCTCTATGGTTTATAAACTAATTTACTAGCCATAGATTCATCAAAATAAGCAAACAACACACGCAAAACAGAATCTGTCAAAAACAGAACAGTCTGTAGTAATCTGTAGCTAGCTCAAGATCTGGAACCCCAAAAATTGTAAAATAATTTGCTGGACGTGAGGAATTTAATTAATCATCTTCAAAAAGAATTAACTAAATAGCACTTTCCAAATAAAAATTACAGCAGTTCTCGTGAACGCTAAAGTTTCTGTTTTTTACAGCAAGTTCAACAAGACTTTCCCCAAGTATTCCCAACGGTTATACTTGGCACAAACACTAATTAAACACAAAAACACAACCAAAACAGAGGCTAAATAGTTTATTTATTACTAATCAGGATCAAAAATCAAGGAATAAAAATAAAATTGGGTTTCCTCCCAACAAGCGCTATCGTTTAACGCCCCTAGCTAGGCATAACAAGAAAGAATAGATCTAGGTATTGCCATCTTTGGTAGGCAATTCTTCAATGAGGCATCTACCATCTTTAGGAGTTTCTTTCTTTTTATTAGTTATCAAACTTTTAGGCACGAGATCAAAAAATTCATTTGTAACAAATGGTTCCTTAATGATAGCAAAAAGATTGGGATGAACACTTATAGATTTAAGACCCGCATTTTCCTTACTAGATGATTCACCCTTATTTTTAGGAACATACATAAGCTTGGCAACTTTAGTGGAGTAACTTGGAGTATTCTTTACGGAAGAAAAAGAGGTTCCCAAATTGGTAATAATATTCTAAAGTTTATCGATCCTAACGGAATCGTGATTTATTTTCTCATTAACTATGGGTTCCTTTTCTTTAATATCTTTCAAAGTAACTCCTACTTTAGATCCATATTGAGAGATTTGCCATGGATCTTTTTATCCAAATTTTCAATTAACTCTACGGTAGCAACCTTATTTTCAATAATTTCAAGCCTTTGCATTACATGCTCCAAAGTTAATATAGTTCCATTAACCAAAAGAGGGGGAGCCAAATAAATCTAACATAGCATTATAAGAATCAAAAGTATGGCTACCCAAAAAATTCCCTCCGGTAATAGTATCAAGAACATAACGGTGCCAAGGAGTAATGCCTACATAAAAATTGCGAAGGAGAATGGTAGTAGATTGCTTCCTAGCAGATTTATTTTGAGCATTGCAAATTCTATACCAAGCATCTTTTAGGCTTTCACCCTCCCTTTGCTTAAAATTTAGAATTTCATTCTCGGGAGACAGCGGAGAAGATAAGGGACTAGCCATAATGACAAGCAAGCAAACTAACACACAAGCAAACAAAAGGCAAGCGGACAAAAAGGGGCAAATAGAGAAGGAGAGGGAGGATAGAGAGAAAGAGGGCGAATAAAATGGCAAGGGTGAATTGGGGGGTACTATGTCTTGAGCTTGCGTTGGTTTTCCCCGAAGAGGAAGGGATGATGCAATAGAGTAGCGTAAGTATTTCCCTCAGTTTTTGAGAACCAAGGTATCAATTCAGTAGGAGGCCACGCTCAAGTCCCTCTTACCTGCAAAAAACGATACCTACTCGCAACCAACATGATTAGGGGTTGTCAATCCCTTCACAGTCACTTACGAGGGTGAGATCTGATAGATATAATATTTTTGGTATTTTTGGTATAAAGATGCAAAGTAAAAAAGTAAAGGCAAAGTAAAAAGCAAAGCAAGATTAAAGTGATGGAGATTGATATGATGAGAATAGACCCGGGGGCCATAGGTTTCACTAGTGGCTTCTCTCAAGAGCATAAGTATTCTACGGTGGGTGAACAAAATACTGTTGAGCAATTGACAGAATTGAGCATAGTTATGAGAATATCTAGGCATGATCATGTATATAGGCATCACGTCCGAGACAAGTAGACCGAAACGATTCTGCATCTACTACTATTACTCCACTCATCGACCGCTATCTAGCATGCATCTAGAGTATTAAGTTAAAAACAGAGTAACGCCTTAAGCAAGATGACATGATGTAGAGAGACAAATTCATGCAATATGAAATAAACCCCATCTTGTTATCCTCGATGGCAATGATACAATATGTGCCTTGCTGCCCCTTCTGTCACTGGGTAAGGACACCGCAAGATCGAACCCAAAGCTAAGCACTTCTCCCATGGCAAGAACTACCAAACTAGTTGGCCAAACCAAACGGATAATTCGAAGAGACTTGCAAAGATAACCAATCATACATAAAAGAATTAAGAGAAGATTCAAATATTATTCATAGATAGACTTGATCATAAACCCACAATTCATCGGTCTCAACAAACACACCGCAAAAAGAAGATTACATCGAATAGATCTCCACAAGAGAGGGGGAGAACTTTGTATTGAGATTCAAAGAGAGAGAAGAAGCCATCTAGCTACTAACTATGGACCCGAAGGTCTGAGGTAAACTACTCACACTTCATCGGAGAGGCTATGATGATGTAGAAGCCCTCCGTGATGACGGCCCTGTTCCGGCGGAGCTCCGGAACATGCCCCAAGATGGGATCTCGTGGATACAGAAAGTTGCGGCAGTGGAATTAGGTTTTTGGCTCCTATTCTGATCGTTTGGGGGTACGTAGGTATATATAGGAGGAAGGAGTACGTCGGTGGAGCACCGAGGGGCCCATGAGGCAGGGGGCGCGCCCTGGGGGGGGGCGCCCCCCACCCTCGTGACCGCCTCTTTTGTTCCTTGGAGTAGGGTCCAAGTCTCCTGGATCACGTTCGGTGAGAAAATCATGTTCCCGAAGGTTTTATTCCGTTTGGACTCTGTTTGATATTCCGTTTATTCAAAACACTGAAATAGGCAAAAAAAACAGCAATTCTGGGCTGGGCCTCCGGTTAATAGGTTAGTCCCAAAAATAATATAAAAGTGGAAAATAAAGCCCAATATAGTCCAAAACAGTAGATAATATAGCATGGAGCAATCAAAAATTATAGATACGTTGGAGACGTATCAGGCATCCCCAAGCTTAATTCCTGCTCGTCCTCGAGTAGGTAAATGATAAAAAGAGAATTTTTGATGCGGAGTGCTACTTGGCATAATTTCAATGCAAATCTTCTTTATTGTGGTATGAATATTCAGATTAGAAAGATTCAAGACAAAAGTTTATATTGACATAAAAAATACTTCAAGCATTCTAACAAAGCAATTATGTCTTCTCAAAATAACATGGCCAAAGAAAGTTATCCCTACAAAATCATATAGTCTGGCTATGCTCTATCTTCACCACACAAAGTATTTAAATCATGCACAACCCCAATGACAAGCCAAGCAATTGTTTCATACTCTAACTTTTTCAAAACTTTTTCAATCTTCACGCAATACATGAGCGTGAGCCATGGATATAGCACTATAGGTGGAATAGAATGGTGGTTGTGGAGAAGACAAAAAGGAGAAGATAGTCTCACATCAACTAGGCGTATCAACAGGCTATGGAGATGCCCATCAATAGATATCAATGTGAGTGAGTAGGGATTGCCATGCAACGGATGCACTAGAGCTATAAGTGTATGAAAGATCAAAAAGAAACTAAGTTGGTGTGCATCCAACTTTCTTTCTCATGAAGACCTAGGGCAATTTGAGGAAGCCCATCATTGGAATATACAAGCCAAGTTCTATAATGAAAAATTCCCACTAGTATATGAAAGTGATAACATGAGAGACTCTCTACTATGAAGATCATGGTGCTACTTTGAAGCACAAGTGTGGTAAAAGGATAGTAACATTGTCCCTTCTCTCTTTTTCTCTCATCATTTTTTTATTTGGGCCTTTTTTTATGGCCTCTTTTTATTTGGGCTTCTTTGGCCTCTTTTTTTATTTTATTTTTCGTCCGGAGTCTCATCCCGACTTATGGGGGAATCATAGTATCCATCATTCTTTCCTCACTTGGGACAGTGCTCTAATAATGATGATCATCACACTTTTATTTTTCTTATAACTCAACAATTATAACTCGATACTTAGAACAAAATATGACTCTATGTGAATGCATCCGGCGGTGTACCGGGATATGCAACATGACAATGATGAATGTGTCATGATGACCTAGATGGTGGAAAGTTGCATGGCAATATATCTCAGAATGGCTATGGAAATGCCATAATAGGTAGGTATGCTATTTTGAGGAAGGTATATGGTAGGTGTATGAGACCGGCGAAAAGCACGCGGTATTAGAGAGGCTAGCAAAGGTGGAAGGGTGAGAGTGCGTATAATCCATGGACTCAACATTAGTCATAAAGAACTCATATACTTATTGCAAAAATCTAGAAGTTATCAAAGCAAAGTATTACGCGCATGCTCCTAGGGGGATAGATTGGTAGGAAAAGACCATCGCTCGTCCCCGACCGCCACTCATAAGGAAGACAATCAATAAATAAATCATGCTCCGACTTCATCACATAACGGTTCACCATACGTGCATGCTACGGGAATCACAAACTTTAACACAAGTATTCTTTAAATTCACAACTACTAAACTAGAATGAATTTAATATTATCACCTCCATATCTCAAAACAATTATCAAGCTTCAATCTTTTCTTAGTATTCAACACACTCAAAAGAAAGTTTCACAAATCTTGAATACCAAGCATATTATTATTAAGCAAATTACCATGCTATTAAGAGACTCTCAAAATAATTTAAGTGAAGCATGAGAGATCAATAGTTTATTTAAAACAAATCCACCACCGTGCTCTAAAAGATCTAAGTGAAGCACATAGAGCAAAATTATAACGCTCAAAAGATATAAGTGAAGCACATAGAGCAAAACTACTTAGCTCAAAAGATATAAGTGAAGCACATAGAGTATTCTATCAAATTTTAATTCATGTATGGCTCTATAAGAAGGTGTGTACACCAAGGATGATTGTGGCATACTAAGACACAAAGACACAAATAATACAAGACGCTCCAAGCAAAACACATATCATGTTGGTGAATAAAAATATAACTCCAAGTAAATTACCGATGGAAGTGGACGAAAGAGGGGATGCCTTCCGGGGCATCCCCAAGCTTTGACTTCTTGGTGTCCTTGGATTATCTTGGGGGTTCCATGGGCATCCCCAAGCTTAGGCTCTTGCCACTCCTTGTTCCATGATCCATTAAAAGAATTCACCCAAAACTTGAAAACTTCACAACACAAAACTCAAAATAGAAAACTCGTGAGCTCCGTTAGCGAAAGAAAACAAAAGACCACTTCAAGGTACTGCAATGAACTCATTGTTTAATTATATTGGTGTTAAACCTACTTTATTCCAACTTATCTATGGATTATAAACTATTTTACTAACCATAGATTCATCAAAATAAGCAAACAACACACGAAAAACAGAATCTGTCAAAAACAGAACAGTCTGTAGTAATCTGTAGCTAGCGCAAGATCTGGAACCCCAAAAATTCTAAAATAAATTGCTGGAAGTGAGAAATTTATCTATTAATAGTCTGAAAAAATAATTAACTAAATATCACTCTTAAAATAAAAATGACAGCAGTTCTCGTGAGCACTAAAGTTTCTGTTTTTTACAACAAGTTCAACAAGACTTTCCCCAAGTCTTCCCAACGGTTCTACTTGGCACAATCACTAATTAAACACAAAAAACACAATAAAAACAGAGGCTAAATAATTTATTTATTACTAAGCAGGAGCAAAAATCAAGGAATAAAAATAAAATTGGGTTGCCTCCCAACAAGCGCCGTCGTTTAACGCCCCTAGCTAGGCATAAAAGCGAGGATAGATCTAGGTATTGCCATCTTTGGTAGGCAATTCTTTGATGAGGCATCTGTTTCCCTTAGGAATTTCTTTCTTTCTAGTGATTATTAAACTTTTAGGCACAAGATCAAAAAATTCATGTGTAGCATTTGGTACCTTAATGATATCAAAAAGATTGGGATGAATACTTATAGATTTAAGATCCGCAGTTTCCTTAGATGATTCACCCTTATTTTTAGGAACATACATAAGCTTGGAAATTTTAGTAGGAGGACTTGGAGTATTCTTTACGGAAGAAAAAGCGGTTCCCAAGTTTGTAATGATACCCTCAAGTTTATCAATTCTAGTAGAATCGAAGTTCATTTTCTCATTAACTATGGGTTCTTTTTCCTTAATATTTTTCAAAGTCATTCCTACCTTAGATCCATATTGAGTAATTTGATTGTGGATCTTTTTATCTAGATTTTCAATTGATGCAATAGTAGAAATTTTATTTTCAATAATTTCAAGTCTTTGCATAACATGCTCCAAAGTTAACATGGTTCCATTAACCAAAAGAGGTGGTGAGCCAAATAAATTTAGCATAGCATTATAAGAATCAAAAGTATGGCTACCCAAGAATTTCCCTCCGGTAATGGTATCGAGGATATATCTATACCAAGGATTAACACCTACATAAAAATTGCGGAGAAGAACTAAGGTAGATTGCTTCCTGGTAGATCTATTTTGAGCATTGCAAATTCTATACCAAGCATCTTTTAGATTTTCTCCCTCCCTTTGTTTAAAATTTACTTCACTCTTGGGAGACAATGGAGAAGATATGAGACTAGTCATGACGACAAGCAAACAAACTAGCACACAAGCAAACAAGAGCAAACGGGCAAAAGAGGCAAATAGAGAGGGAGGATAGAGAGAGAGAGGGCGAATAAAACGGCAAGGGTGAATTGGGGGGAGAGGAAAACGAGAGGCAAATGGCAAATAATGTAATGCGAGAGATAGGGATTGTGATGGGTACTTGGTATGTTGACTTTTTGCGTAGACTCCCCGGCAACGGCGCCAGAAATCCTTCTTGCTACGTCTTGAGCTTGCGTTGGTTTTCCCCGAAGAGGAAGGGATGATGCAGCAGAGTAGCGTAAGTATTTCCCTCAGTTTTTGAGAACCAAGGTATCAATCCAGTAGGAGGCCACGCTCAAGTCCCTCGTACCTGCACAAAACGATAGCTACTCGCAACCAACGCGATTAGGGGTTGTCAATCCCTTCATGGTCACTTACGAGAGTGAGATCTGATAGATATAATATTTTTGGTATTTTTGGTATAAAGATGCAAAGTAAAAAGTAAAGGCAAAGTAAAAAGCAAAGCAAGATTAAAGTGATGGAGATTGATATGATGAGAATAGACCCGGGGGCCAAAGGTTTCACTAGTGGCTTCTCTCAAGAGCATACATATTCTACGGTGGGTGAACAAATTACTGTTGAGCAATTGATAGAATTGAGCATAGTTATGAGAATATCTAGGCATGATCATGCATATAGGCATCACGTCCGTGCCAAGTAGACCGAAACGATTCTGCATCTACTACTATTACTCCACTCATCGGCCGCTATCCAGCATGCATCTAGAGTATTAAGTTAAAAACAGAGTAATGCCTTAAGCAAGATGACATGATGTAGAGAGATAAATTCATGCAATGTGAAATAAACCCCATCTTGTTATCCTCGATGGCAACGATACAATACGTGCCTTGATGCCCCTTCTGTCACTGGGTAAAGACACCGCAAGATCGAACCCAAAGCTAAGCACTTCTCCCATGGCAAGAACTACCAATCTAGTTGGCCAAACCAAATGGATAATTCGAAGAGACTTGCAAAGATAACCAATCATACATAAAAGAATTTAGAGAAGATTCAAATATTATTCATAGATAGACTTGATCATAAACCCACAATTCATCGGTCTCAACAAACACACCACAAAAACAAGATTACATCAAATAGATCTCCACAAGAGAGGAGGAGAACTTTGTATTGAGATTCAAAGAGAGAGAGAAGAAGCCATCTAGCTACTAACTATGGACCCGAAGGTCTAAGGTAAACTACTCACACTTCATCGGAGAGGCTATGATGATGTAGAAGCCCTCTGTGATGAAGGCCCTCTTCCAGCGGAGCTCCGGAGCAGGCCCCAAGATGGGATCTCGTGGATACAAAAAGTTGCGTTGGTGGAATTAGGTTTTTGGCTCCTATTCTGATCGTTTGGGGGTACGTAGGTATATATAGGAGGAAGGAGTACGTCGGTGGAGCACCGAGGGGCCCATGAGGCAGGGGGCGCACCCTAGGGGGGCGCCCCCACCCTCGTGACCGCCTCTTTTGTTCCTTGGAGCAGGGTCCAAGTCTCTTGGATCACGTTCGGTGAGAAAATCACGTTCCCGAAGGTTTTATTCCGTTTGGACTCCGTTTGGTATTCCGTTTCTTCGAAACACTGAAATAGGCAAAAAAAACAACAATCTGGGCTGGGCCTCCGGTTAATAGGTTAGTCCCAAAAATAATATAGAAGTGGAAAATAAAGCCCAATATAGTCCAAAACAGTAGATAATATAGGATGGAGCAATCAAAAATTATAGATACGTTGGAGACATATCAGGGGGGAGAGAAAAACGGGAGGCAAATGGCAAATAATATAATGCGGGAGATAAGGGTCTGTGATGAGTACTTGGTATGTTGACTTTTGCGTAGACCTCCCCGGCAACGGCGCCAGAAATCCTTCTTGCTACCTCTTTTAGCACTGCGTTGGTTTTCCCCGAAGAGGAAGGGATGATGCAGCAAAGTAGCGTCGGTATTTCCCTTAGTTTTTAAGAACCAAGGTATCAATCCAGTAGGAGGCTACGCGCGAGTCCCTCGTACCTGCATAAAACAAATAAATCCTCGCAACCAACGCAAATAGGGGTTGTCAATCCCTATAGGGCCACTTACGAGAGTGAGATCTGATAGATATGATAAGATAATATTTTTGGTATTTTTATGATAAAGATGCAAAGTAAAATAAAGGCAAAGTAAATAGCAAAGTAAATAACTAAGTAGCAGGAGATTAATATGATAAAGATAGACCCGGGGGCCATAGGTTTCACTAGTGGCTTCTCTCGAGAGCATAAGTATTCTACGATGGGTGAACAAATTACCGTTGAGCAATTGACAGAATTGAGCATAGTTATGAGAATATCTAGGTATGATCATGTATATAGGCATCACGTCCGAGACAAGTAGACCGACTCCTGCCTGCATCTACTACTATTACTCCACTCATCGACCGCTATCCAGCATGCATCTAGAGTATTAAGTTAAAAATAGAGTAACGCCTTAAGCGAGATGACATGATGTAGAGGGATAGACTCATGCAATATGAAGAAAACCCCATCTTGTTATCCTCGATGGCAACAATACAATACGTGCCTTGCTGCCCTTACTGTCACCGGGAAAGGACACCGCAAGATTGAACCCAAAGCTAAGCACTTCTCCCATTGCAAGAAAGATCAATCTAGTAGGCCAAACCAAACTGATAATTTGAAGAGACTCGCAAAGATAACCAATCATACATAAAAGAATTCAGAGAAGATTCAAATATTATTCATAGATAGACTTGATCATAAACCCACAATTCATCGGCCTCAACAAACACACCGCAAAAAGAAGATTGCATCGAATAGATCTCCACAAGAGAGGGGGAGAACATTGTATTGAGATCCAAAAAGAGAGAAGAAGCCATCTAGCTACTAACTATGGACCCGTAGGTCTGAAGTAAAATACTCACACTTCATCGGAGAGGCTATGGTGTTGATGTAGAAGCCCTCCGTGATCGATGCCCCCTCTGGTGGAGCTCCGGAATAGGCCCCAAGATGGGATCTCATGGATACAGAAACTTACAGTGGTGGAATTAGGGTTTTGGCTCCTGTTCTGATCGTTTGGGGGTACGTGGATATATATAGGAGGAAGAAGTACGTCGGTGGAGCAACAGGGGGCCCACGAGGGTGGAGGGCGCGCCTGGGGGGCAGACGTGCCCCCTACCTCGTGGCCTCCTGTTAGTTGGCTTGACGTAGGGTCCAAGTCTCCTGAGTTGTATTCGGTGAGAAAATCACGTTCCCGAAGGTTTCATTCCATTTGGACTCCGTTTGATATTCCTTTTCTTCAAGACCCTAAAACAGGCAAAAAACAGCAATTCTGGGCTGGGCCTCCGGTTAATAGGTTAGTCCCAAAAATAATATAAAAGTGGATAATAAAGCCCAATAATGTCCAAAACAGTAGATAATATAGCATGGAGCAATCAAAAATTATATATACGTTGGAGACGTATCACCCATAAAGTTTAAATGGGCCGACCCAACTAAAGGCCCGCAGGATTTTGCGGACCATAATGGGCCGGCCCAGCTAAAGGCCCACGAGATTTTGCGGACCATAATGGGCTGGCCCAGCTAAAGGCCCACAAGATTTTGCGGGCCATAATGGGCCGGCCTAGGTAAAGGCCCACAAGATTTTTGCGGGCCATAATGGGCCGACCTAGGTGAAGGCCCACAAGATTTTTGTGTACCATAATGGGCCGGCCCAAGTAAAGGCCCACGAGATTTCACTGACATTAATGGGCCGGCCCAGCTGTAGGCCCACAAGATTTTGAGGACCCTAGTAGGCCGGCCCATTAACTGGCTGCCATGTTTTGGGCCAAATGTTGGCCCATATTTGATTCGGTCCATTAATGGCCTACCACGTTCCGGGCCTAACAATGGCACATATGAGATCCGGCCCGTTAAAAGCCTAGCACGTTCTAGGCCAAATTACGGCCCAGATCAGATCCGACCCTTTAAGAGGCTTTGGGCTAAATTATGGCCCATATCTGATTCGGCCCGTCAACTGGACGCTATGCTTTTGGGCCCACTTGCTAAAGGCCCATTTAGTAATTCGGCCTGATATTAGTTTCGGCCTGTTAAGGGCCCGTTTAACATTTTGGCCCTATATCAATTTCGACCTGTTAAAAGCCCGTCATATAGTTTGGCCTAACTATGGCCCGGTTTGCATCCGGCCTGCTCGCAACCGATAATCTGATTGGGCCAAATAAGGACCGAGACAATTTTGGCCTATTAAAAGCTCGTGATTTGATTGGCACAATCATGGGCCGGGGTCCATTTCGGGCTGTTGCCGGCCCGTGAGCTGTTTGGCACGTTTGAGGCCTTCTAACGGACCAAGATGATGGGGCCCATGATGCGGACCATACTTCGTGATTGCATGATGGCCTGATTATGTACCGTAATTTTACGGTTTGGCCGGTTTACTACGAAGATAGGATATATATATACAGTAAAATAACTGCAGCATCGTGAATAAGAAAAAACCTAGACTATACAATAAACAAATTACGGCATATTACATCCATTGGGCATCAAAGTTCGCCACTATGATAATAAAGCACAAGCAGACAGCAGATTACATACACGGGGCATCAAAGATCACCACCAGTGCAACTAAACACGCCGATAAAATAATATACAAAACTGACAACACTTCAATAGAGTTCAAGAAAGGTTAGCCCTGCTGGGAAGCTGCAGCGCAAGCAGCTAAGAAAGCTAATGAGACTGCGCTTGTTTAACACTTATATGCTCCTCACTCTGAAAGATAAACAAGCATACAGATGACAGGTTTTGCACATAAAAGTATCAGTGCTGACAATTCATCACATTTCTTACTGACCAATAATGTGACACAGTTTAAAATTGCATTAACACAATATGGTATTGTTTAGGTCAAGACATGGCAGGAAATGACATTGTGAAGGAATTGGCAGCTTCACGACACCACTCGATTGCAAATCAAGAACTCACATGTATCAATGGTTAGTGTGCTGTCAATTTATCCCATTTCAGATTGGCAAATAAAGAGACAGTTTAAATAATAGTAGAATGATATGACATTGTTCATAGTTAAGACATTGCAGAATATGACATTGTGTTGTAGTGGGTAGGTTCACCACACCACTTGATTACGGATCAAGAACAGAAGCATACATGCAGTGCAAAAGAAGATCACTTGCTCTGTATAGTTTAATTTACATGGTATGAAGAAGGAACTTGGTTATACAACTGAAAACTTAAATTGAGAAGGACAAACTTTTGTTTATGAACTACATAATAAACTTTAAGCATGCAATTTAATGCAAACACAAAAAATAAACAGCTGTTGATGTCATGCCTAACCAAATATACACAACAAAGTTTGAAGGCTTGAGAAGGACAAACTTACATTATTGGTGAAGGCAGGCTCTATAAAGCCCTTGTCCATGCTGATGGGGGGAGGGCAATTCAAGAAGTTTACCACAGAATCTTCTTCATAAGCATTGCCTTTATTCTACATTTTGTTAAGAGTAAATATAGATGTGACAATATAAGAAAAAATGGAGAATATTTAAGATAAGATGAAGAGTGATGCTACATAACCAAGTAGCTATAAATGTAAGTACATCATACAGGCAAAAGGTACAGCCAAGAGCAATGCAGAGCTAAACTTCTTTAGTACCATCGGTGTTATCCAAACTTATGGTAAGAGTAAATATAGATCTTATGTGTAGAAAATGGAGGGCAAAGGAAAATAAGCTGCAGAGTGATGGTACATGAACAACTACCTGTCAATATAAGTACACTGATAAAGGACAGCAGGTACTTACAAGAACAATGCAGAGCTAAAAAATTTCATTTGCATTGGATATATTCTACACTAATGTAACCATTCATACAGATCAGATAATTTGGAGCGAACAATTGATAAGCAAGCTATCATGCATACTGTTGTCACATAATGAACCAAGTATGTATGCAACTACAGTGATACAGGACGACAGGTACTAACAAGAGCAAAGCAGCGGGCAGCATATTTGCGATATCCTGTCGTTCTTTTCAAACCGGAATTCTTTTTCGAGCAGATTTCTTGCAAAAAAGATCCGTAAGGCACATGCGGAAAAATAGAAGTTCAAATTGTCATGTGATATCATAGACAGTACCTCATCCTCGGAACGAGACCAGTGCATAACAAGGTTTTTCCATTCAATGTCTTCTAAATTTAGCACAGGAGACTTCACCAGAAATTCGTTTATAGACTTGCCATCAAAGTGTGATTTTCTCAGGTAACACCAATACTACTGCAATGCTTCCTTGAAAAGCGCAAGAAAGCTTTACTCATCATGACTATCCATATTGACCCTCGCCTACTTACAACAATGTAATGTAAATCATTGATGTGTTCAATCAGCAGAAAACAGGAAAATAATCACCATGAATAATAGCACTTACACGTAAGTGAGACAGGAAGATGTGAAAATGGTGTTTGTCTTCACTATAATCTTCCCATGATGGGAATATATGCACGTAGTACCTAACAACATTGAAAGCATTATCTTTTAAACTGGGAATAACTGGAATGGGGTTCCAATCTGCAGGAATTGGCCGTCTCTGCAGTTGGGATAGGTCTTCGGCCGGTGGACTTCCTGTACTTTTTGCTGGAGTGGGATTTTTCTGTGGTACGGCTGGTGCTATGGCAACTGAAATCAGCATACCTTTTGCTGGAGTGCAGGTCCTTTGTGATGCGGCTAGTGGTGTGGCCAGTGAAGTATGGGTACAGTCTGCTGGAGTCGGTCCTACGTTTTTGTGTCACTGGTTGTACAACCAATATAAGTGGGGTGCTGTCTGATTTCTCCGGCACAACCACATTTTTCAAGGACTTTGCTGGTGCTCCTTCAGGTTCGGCAAACACCCTCTTCCTTTTTGATGTCTGATGCACAAGAACATCATTTGAGTGAAAAAATGGTATGATGACAGATGGAAAATGTATTGATAATGGATGGGCATGGCATCTCAACATATATGATGAGTAAACTAAGCAGATGGCGGTACAACAAAGTAGAAGAAATGCAAGACAACATATGCAAGATACGCGAAATCAATAAAACCTTGCCAAATTAGAACAGGCACCTTGATGGGTGAACAGGACAGGCCATCTGCCTTTGACTCCTCGAGGTTAAAATAGTCATTAGGATCATATTCTGAACAAGAATCAACAGGTGGGGAGTGTATGAGTTTCATTGCATCCAGAATGGCACTCAATGCCTTAGTGCCAATTTTGTAAGTCATTGCGGTGTTTATCTTCAAGAGTGGACTGCTGCTAGTGCGACATAAAGCAGCTACACAGATAATAGTATAGATATAACGGGAAAACCGTAAGCATCAGAGTAAAATCAGCAAAGTGGAACTTGCTGGAATATATGTGCTAGTATTGCCGGTATGGCTAGAAAGGCTTTGATATCAGCTCTCTTCAACTGAAGGTGTGTTACTGTTAATATCAGTGTAACTCTCAAAGGCGGCACAGCTCCCCGCATTTCCTTGCTATTCTTATAGGATTCAAGTGGGCAGGCCACTACAAATACTATGCCCATGTTTACAAAATCCTACGAATCATAGAGGCCCAAAGAGTTCAAAGTGTCCATACCAACCGACCGTATAGACCTCTACACTGCAAATGTCCCTGCTCATCTTCACTACAAGGACCATATTGTACTACTATCATACTCCCTCCGTTCCAAAATACAAGTCTTGGTAGAGATTTCCACTATGGATCACATACAGATGTATCCAGATACATTTTAGAGTGTAGATTCACTCATTTTGCTCCATATGTAGTCCATGGTGGAATCTATACAAAGACTTGTATTTAGGAACGGAGAGAGTACTTATTAAAGAAGAACGGAAGAGGAACATGCTAAAGAAGAGCAAGCAGATTTTGGATAATAAAATGTTCGTTGCGTAGTGCCCACACATGATGAACCAGAGCGCATTAAGAAAGCAACTCCCTGTTGTCTCTCTATATGTGGTGCATGTGCTTTTCCGAAAGTAAAGTAGGAACATTAGCTGACCAATTAAATGTTATCTGTTTTAGTAATATCAGCATCATATCAGATTCGTACTTGAGCAACAAGTTTGGAATAATGAGTGGCACGTTGTTTAGCTTGATGGATTCAGGAGCAGTGCTAAGCAGGTACGATGATGGTACTGAATATAAAGGCATGTCTGCATGCAAGTCGCGTGACTTTTGTCATTTGGGTCAGTCGACCATTTCAGGCGGTTGGATGAAGATCCTACGTCTCCTAACCCTTCTTCTTCCTCGTATCTGATTCTTCCCATATAGAACACCGCACGGGCTGCCGGCCGGACCACCGGCCCCCACCGCCTGTGTTCCTCCGCCACCCCCACCCCCGGTGAGTTTTCTTCGTTCGGCGAGGCCCCCCACTGCCCCCACAACCAAAGTCCCCACCCGAGCCCCTTCATTCGCACCGGCGAACTTCGGCGAGCTCTGAAAAATCGACTGACCCAATTTTGAAATTTAGTCTACTGTGGTTTAACTAGTGTGGAATATAAAAGGGGGAAACCATAAGCATTGGGAGTATAGTGTTGAGCGTGCCATGGCGGACCTGAAGGTGCAAACCAGACAAAGGCAACTTGCAACCAATGTTTGCTTTCAACTAGCAAGTAAGTGATGGACAAGAAATCAGAGCAAAGCAGTGGCGATCTATTTTCTTGCTGCGATAAATAAGTTGAGCAGATACGAAAGAGTATCGCCTCTGGTGCGGCGCCGTGTATGCATCTGCTGAGAATTTGACGATGCTGCGATAGCGATGGCTGTCAGCGGTGTGGAAGCAGATCTAGGAGGGTAGACGGTGGCGGCGGGGCGCGGTGGACGAGATGGTCGTAGGAGCGGCACCGGTAAGGTGGACGACGGCGGGGATGCAGCGAGAGGACGGGATGCAAGGATCCCGGTCCGAAGCCGTGGATGAGAGAGGTAGATCTCTTGTAATGGAAGGCGGCGTCGGGGTATCAGCTCCGGCATGGTGGAGGAGGACGACGGTGGATGGGTGGTGAATGGAGGAGGCTGGCGTGGAGAGGGTGTTTTAGCGCCCACGGAGTACGAATGGGGAAATGGAGGTGGAGAGGAAGGGGGGAACCATGTCTTCAGGGCGCGCTTGTCTCAAATGCGAGGAAATTTACAAACTTAGCCCCCGTTTCAAATTTCCTACATCACATCAATATTAGTCGGTTGGGGATAGGACGGTAATCTCGCATACACTGAATATTGCCGACGAGAGTTTGTTTTTGGCGCCCATCGTGTATGAATCAGGGAGGGAGTCGATTGCGGCCAAGGACACACTATGTTTTGGTGCCCACCGTGTATGAATCCGGGTGAGAGGCGGTTATGTCACGTTTGAGTGAAATTACAAACCTACCCCTATCGAAACCTATAGAAATCGAGCAGTTAGGCTTTGCGTGGCAGGGATAGGCCGTAGTAATTTCCATCTCGCGGATTTTGGTTTCTGGCGGTTACTGCTACTTTCCCCACTTCGTTCAAATTTTGCAGAGCGCACGTTTACCATGCCAACTCAATTCGAATCCCGTTTGTATTCTATTTTTTCCGGGCGAGATCCATTTTCGATTGGAATAAAATTCTATACACATCATTTTTTATATATACTTTCAATAGCACAACAAAGAATTCTACTCCTTTATATGTATAATATGATTTACAAATACAATGATCTCAAAATCATAAGGTTGAATTCAAAAAATTAAACCAAATTATGTTCTACTAAAATGTATGGATCAGTAATATCTACATATTAAATAACATAGATGCGCGTGAATTCATATGAGTATGCATGTTTGATAGATCAATTTTGGTTCGAGTATGGATTACATGTATCATCATCTCGAATTGAAATATTTGAATCCCTTTTATGTTCACTCCTTTCACGCCCATCTCTCTCGCATGCATGCTCCTTCATGTAGCTATCACTCTCTTTTCTCCAGCTCACCCGCACACCCACTTCATGTTTCTCCTATCCTCGCAAACATGGTCTCTCGACGTCTCCCTTGAGAAGTGTCACACTCTCCCTATCATTATACATTACACGGTTTTCATTATCTCTCACGTCTCTACCGTTCTCTCGTATCACTAGGTACCTAAGCTTTCTTTTTCACCGCCACACACACAGTCTCCACTCGTCTTTCACTTTGTCTTTCTCTCTATGGGATTCCCTCACACACCCTATATGTCTCTAGATATGAATCATACCAGTAAAATTACTCTCTCTCTCTCTCTCTCCTGTAGACACAACATTTGTTGCGGTCTCCTTTTCGTCTCCATCCCAGACTGACATTATTCATTTGTTTACCGATCAGACAAACTCCCCCCCTCTCTCTCTCACACACACACAACTCCTGCTTCCACTCCCCTTCCTGACTACCATCTCTCTCTCTCTCACACACACACACACAAAACTCTCGCTTTCGCACCCCCGACACATATTTCTCTCACAAACATTTATCGACTAGCCTCTAGATAGGTTTATACACCCGCACACTCGTGCTTCCACTATCGCATACATGTCTCTCTCCCGCTCCTTGTATCTATGTAGATTTTTCTTCCCTTCTTGAGACACGCCCTCTCAATCATGCACACACACACTATCGCCTCATTTTAAGTTGATACCTCTCACACACACACTCTTTGTGTCTTTGTCACACATGCACTCCGTCCTCCTCCTCTCTCCCTCTCTCTCAGGCACACATGGGCTTTTTGCAACAACTAGCAAGATGCCCATGCGTTGCACGGAACATGAAGATGCATTTGTATGAGTAGTTTATCTTGTGGGAGGAAAGGATGAACAAGGGAAGGCCTTATTTGCAAGTGTGGAGAGGGGTGTGGGTATCTTTTTGCAAAATTGCCATAGTTTCCTTCCTATCCGTCAGATATAGATCGTACGACCTATATTGCAGGATGGCAGGCACACGATCATCACCGACTATGCTTTTTTATAAGAGTAGGGATAAAAAATAGAGTTGGTGATGATGGTGGGCCTGCCATCCTGCAATATAGGCCGTCCAATTTATATCTGACGGATAGGAACGAAACTATGGCAATTTACCCGCACTCCTCTCCACATTTGCAGATAAGGCCTTCCCTCGTTCATCCTTTTCTCCCACAAGATCTTGATGTTCCGTGCAATGCACAAGCATCTTGCTAGTAAGAGTAGAAATTAGACATATACCACTTCTCGAATCTTGAAACCAACAACATTCCTCCCTTATCTCATCAGAACCGCCAAAGGAATATATTTTGAGTGAAACATAACATTTTTTAGTGATATACGTATTTCAAAACTAGACTTTTTTTTATCAAATCGGTGAATATGTATTAATCTACTTTGATCGTGTGGCAACGCATTGGCACATTGCTAGTAGTTACTATAATTTTTTGGACACCAGACAAACGGTGGAGTACATATACGAAGAGAAGAGGTGCACGCACGCAGTCGGTCTCTCGCTGTCTCGCACACATGAGTGTTACGTAAAGGCAACGTTAACAAATAAACCCTAAAACCCTAGGTGCACGATTGTTGCATTCGCGGGTACCGGGTACGTGGTGGAGCGCACCTTTGTAGGAATAGTCAGCTCGCGTGATAATTTGATCCGTAGGAGTTTATGGTCGGGACCACAGGTGAACGACTTGGAGGCGGTGGCTCGCCAGTTGCCACAGATCGGGTAGCCACGTTTAAAATATCTTTTTAGCGGGGTTAAGAGTTCCGATTTTCAATGGCGCGTTATAAGTACTAAGTAGTTTTTAGAACGATTGGTATGGAGCGAAAATGGAATTGATAGTACTACGTACCTCCTTTGCGTATGGTTGTATGGGTTTATGTTGCGAGATGTTGAACCTGGTAGTTCTAGGGCAAATACTATGGTTTAGATTTAGATGTTTGTTTTCAGTAATGAAAATCGGAAGCGGGAAACCCTTCTTTGATTACAAAAACTACTCCCTCCGTCCTGGTTTACTAGTCCCCATCGTATTTTGGGTCAAAGTTTGTCCATGAATTTTACTTGTAAAATGTGAACGGAAAACGAGATTTTTGTTATATGCAAATAGAAAAGGACTGGAGGGAGTGATTGCCCTGATACGGACACGACCTCTCATAGCACAGGCATTGAACTGGCGCGCCGACCAAGAGGGCCCCACTCGTTGCAGGCCCGGCTGAACACTCCTCCTCGCCGCATGCAACCGACTTCAGACTGCCTCGCCTGCCTTCATTGAATCCGCGCGTGTGCCGGCAACATGTCCTTCCGCGAGCCGGCCGGCATTTTTGAGCACAAAAAATGACCAAAATATAATTAATTATGCATGGTCTTGACTTGTTGTGCTCGCACTGGTAGCGGGAACTAGATGTTTTCTTTATTCATAACTCTCCTCAATTTTTTTGGCTTTGAAGTGAATCATGGTTGTGGACATTATGTATGAATGTGGAGATATCTGTGAACATGAGTTTGATGTGGAAGTTGAACTTGGAATGTCGGGCTTGCGCGTGAACTATACCATGTCCAATGCTTCATCTATTATTGTTTGGAAAGTAATTGTTGTTATTACATGATCCGAAAAAAACTTTGTGCCACATCAGTAGATGCACGGACATCACAACAGGCATGCTGACTGGATAAACATTTGAACCTAGCTACTATGAAGGAAATTTTGTATTGACAACAGTTTTAGATAGCAGAAGATGCCTAGCCTGCTCTGCCTCTCCTAGCTTATTTCTGGCTTCTTCCATCTCTTCTTTGGCATGGGTGAAGAGAGCATATGATTGCTCTTTTTGTTGGGGAACGTAGTAATTTCAAAAAAATTCCTACGCACACGCAAGATCATGGTGATGCATAGCAACGAGAGGGGAGAGTGTTGTCTACGTACCCTCGTAGACCGAAGCGGAAGCGTTGACGCAACGTAGAGGAAGTAGTCGTATGTCTTCCCGGTCCAACCGATCCAAGCACCGTTACTCCGGCACCTCCGAGTTCTTGGCACACGTTCAGCTCGATGATGCTCCCCGGGCTCCGATCCAGCAAAGCTTCGGGGAGGAGTTCCGTCAGCACGACGGCGTGGTGACGATCTTGATGTTCAACCGTCGCAGGGCTTCGCCTAAGCACCGCTACAATATGACCGAGGTGGAATATGGTGGAGGGGGGCACCGCACACGGCTAAGGAATGATCACGAAGATCAACTTGTGTGTTCTAGGGTGCCCCCCCTGCCCCCATATATAAAGGAGCCAAGGGGAGGGGGCGGCCGGCCAAGGAGGGCGCGCCAAGGGGGAGTCCTACTCCCACCGGGAGTAGGACTCCTTTCTTTCCTACTTGGAGAAGGAGAAGTGGGAAAGAGGAGGAAGAGGGAAAGGAAAGGGGGGCGCCGTCCCCCTCTCCTTGTCCTATTTGGACTAGGGAGGGGAGGGGCGCGCGGCCACCTCTTGCCTCCTTTCCTCTTCTCCCTTAGGGCCCATGTAGGCCCAATAACCCCCGAGGGGGTTCCGGTAACCCCCCGGTACTCCGGTAAAATCCCGATTTCACCCGGAACGATTCCGATATCCAAATATAGGCTTCCAATATATCGATCTTTATGTCTCGACCATTTCGAGACTCCTCGTCATGTCCATGATCACATCCAGGACTCCGAAAAACCTTCGGTACATCAAAATACATAAACTCATAATGAAACTGTCATCGTAACGTTAAGCGTGCGGACCCTACGGTTCGAGAACAATGTAGGCATGAACGAGACACGTCTCCGGTCAATAACCAATAGCGGAACCTGGATGCTCATATTGGTTCCTACATATTCTACGAAGATCTTTATCGGTCAGACCGCATAACAACATATGTTGTTCCCTTTGTCATGGTATGTTACTTGCCCGAGATTCGATCGTCGGTATCTTAATACCTAGTTCAATCTCGTTACCGGCAAGTCTCTTTACTCGTTTCGTAATACATCATCTCGCAACTAAATCATTAGTTGCAATGCTTGCAAGGCTTATGTGATGTGCATTACCGAGAGGGCCCAGAGATACCTCTTCGACAATTGGAGTGACAAATCCTAATCTCGAAATATGCCAACCCAACATGTACCTTTGGAGACACCTGTAGAGCTCCTTTCTAATCACCCAGTTACGTTGTGACATTTGGTAGCACACAAAGTTTTCCTCCGGCAAACGGGAGTTGCATAATCTCATAGTCATAGGAACATGTATAAGTCATGAAGAAAGCAATAGCAACATACTAAACGATCGGGTGCTAAGCTAATGGAATGGGTCATGTCAATCACATCATTCTCCTAATGATGCGATCCCGTTAATCAAATGACAACACATGTCTATGGTTAGGAAACATAACCATCTTCGATTAACGAGCTAGTCAAGTAGAGGCATACTAGTGACACTTTGTTTGTCTATGTATTCACACATGTATTATGTTTCCTGTTAATACAATTCTAGCATGAATAATAAACATTTATCATGAAATAAGGAAAGAAATAATAACTTTATTATTGCCTCTAGGGCATATTTCCTTCAGTCTCCCACTTGCACTAGAGTCAATAATCTAGTTCACATTGCTATGTGATTTAACACCAATAGTTCACATCATCATGTGATTAACACTCAAAAGGGTTTACTAGAGTCAATAATCTAGTTCACATCGCTATGTGATTAACACCCAAAGAGTACTAAGGTGTGATCATGTTTTGCTTGTGAGAGTAGTCAGCGGGTCTGCCACATTCAGATCCGTATGTATTTTGCAAATTTCTATGTCAACAATGCTCTGCACGGAGCTACTCTGGCTAATTGCTCCCACTTTCAATATGTATCCAGATTAAGACTTAGAGTTATCTGGATCAGTGTCAAAACTTGCATCAACATAACCCTTTACGACGAACCTTTTTTTTCATGTCCATAATCGAGAAACATATCCTTATTCCACTAAGGATAATTTTGACCAATGTCCAGTGATCTACTCCTAGATCACTATTGTACTCCCTTGCCAAACTCAGGGCAGGGTATACAATAGGTCTGGTACACAGCATGGCATACTTTATAGAACCTATGGCTGAGGCATAGGGAATGACTTTCATTCTCTTTCTATCTTCTGCCGTGGTCGGGTTTTGAGTCTTACTCAACTTCACACCTTGCAACACAGGCAAGAACTCCTTCTTTGACTGTTCCATTTTGAACTACTTCAAAATCTTGTCAAGGTATGTACTCATTGAAAAACTTATCAAGCGTTTTGATCTATCTCTATAGATCTTGATGCTCAATATGTAAGCAGCTTCACCGAGGTATTTCTTTGAAAAAACTCTTTTCAAACATTCCTTTATGCTTTGCAGAATAATTCTACATCATCTCCGATCAACAATATGTCATACATATACTTATCAGAAATGCTGTAGTGCTCCCACTCACTTTATTGTAAATACAGGCTTCACCGCAAGTCTGTATAAAACTATACGCTTTGATCAACTTATCAAAGCGTATATTCCAACTCTGAGATGCTTGCACCAGTCCATAGATGGATCGCTGGAGCTTGCATATTTAGTTAACACCTTTAGGATCGACAAAACCTTCTAGTTGCATCGTATACAACTCTTCTTTAATAAATCCATTAAGGAATGAAGTTTTGTTTATCCATTTTCCAGATTTCATAAAATGCGGCAATTGCTAACATGATTCGGACAGACTTAAGCATAGATACGAGTGAGAAACTCTCATCGTAGTCAACACCTTGAACTTGTCAAAAACCTTTTTCGACAATTCTAGCTTTGTAGATAGTAACACTACTATCAGCATCCGTCTTCCTCTTGAAGATCCATTTATTTTCTATGGCTTACCGATCAATGGGCAAATCCATCAAAGTCCATACTTTGTGCTCATACATGGATAATATCTCAGATTTCATGGTCTCAAACCATTTCGCGGAATCTGGGCTCATCATCGCTTCCTCATAGTTCGTAGGTTCGTCATGGTCTAGTAACATGACTTCCAGAACAGGATTACCGTACCACTCTGGTGCGGATCTCACTCTGGTTTACCTACGAGATTCGGTAGTAACTTGATCTGAAGTTACATGATTATCATCATTAGCTTCCTCACTAATTGGTGTAGTAGTCACAAGAATAGATTTCTGTGATGAACTACTTTCCAATAAGGGAGAAGGTACAATTACCTTATCAAGTTTTCTACTTTCCTCCCACTCACTTCTTTCGTGAGAAACTCCTTCTCTAGAAAGAATCCATTCTCAGCAATGAATAACTTGCCTTCGGATCTGTGATAGAAGGTGTACCCAACATTTTCTTTTGGGTAACCTATGAAGATTTACTTCTCCGATTTGGGTTCGAGCTTTTCATGTTGAAACTTTTTCACATAAGCATCGCAGTCCCAAACTTTAAGAAACGACAGCTTAGGTTTCTTGCCAAACCATAGTTCATACGGTGTCGTCTCAACGGATTTAGATGGTGCCCTATTTAACGTGAATGTAGCTATCTCTAATGCATAACCCCAAAACGATATACTCATATCTTCTCAAATCATCTGTGAAGATCAGAAAATAATGATACTTGTTGCGAGCTTCAATATTCATTGGTCCACATACATCAGTATGCATGATTTCCAACAAATCTGTTGCTTGCTGCATTGTTCCGGAGAATGGAGTTTTAGTCATCGTGCCCATGAGGCATGGTTCGTAAGCATCAACTGATTCATAATCAAGTTATTCCAAAAGTCCATCAGCATGGAGTTTCTTCATGAGCTTTACACCAATATGACCTAAACGGCAGTGCCACAAATAAGTTGCACTATCATTATTAACTTTGCATCTTTTGGTTTCAATATTATGAATATGTGTATCACTACGATCGAGATCCAATAAACCATTTTCATTGGGTGTGTAACCATATATGTAAACAGAACAACAATTTATTCTCTTACTTAAATGAATAACCGTATTGCAATAAACATGATCAAATCATATTCATGCTCAACGCAAACACCAAATAACACTTATTTAGGTTCAATACTAATCCCGAAAGTATAGGGAGTGTGCGATGATGATCATATCAATCTTGGAACCACTTCCAACACACATCGTCACTTCACCCTTAACTAGTCTCTGTTCATTCTGCAACTTCCGTTTCGAGTTACTACTCTTAGCAACTGAACTAGTATCAAATACTGAGGGGTTGCTATAAACACTAGTAAAGTACACATCAATAACATGTATATCAAATATACCTATGTTCACTTTGCCATCCTTCTTATCCGCCAAATAATTGGGGTAGTTCCGCTTCCAGTGACCAGTTCCTTTGCAGTAGAAGCACTTAGTCTCAGGCTCAGGACCAGACTTGGGCTCCTTCACTTGAGCAGCAACTTGCTTGCCGTTCTTCTTGAAGTTCCCCTTCTTCCCTTTGCCCTTTTTCTTGAAACTAGTGGTTTCGTCAACCATCAACACTTGATGTTTTTCTTGATTTCTACCTTCGTCGATTTCAGCATCACGAAAAAGCTTGGGAATCGTTTCTGTTATCCCTTGCATATTATAGTTCATCACGAAGTTCTACTAACTTGGTGATGGTGACTAGAGAATTCTGTCAATCACTATCTTATCTGGAAGATTAACTCCCACTTGATTCAAGCGATTGTAGTATCCAGACAATCTGAGCACATGCTCACTAGTTGAGTGATTCTCCTCCATCTTTTAGCTATAGAACTTGTTGGAGACTTCATATCTCTCAACTCGGGTATTTGCTTGAAATATTAACTTCAACTCCTGGAACATCTCATATGGTCCATGACGTTCAAACCGTCTTCGAAGTCCCGATTCTAAGCCATTAAGCATGGTGCACTAAACTATCAAGTAGTCATCATATTTAGCTAGCCAAACGTTCATAACGTCTGCATCTGCTCCTGCAATAGGTCTGTCACCTAGCGGTGCATCAAGGACATAATTCTTTTGTGCAGCAATGAGGATAAACCTCAGATCATGGATCCAATCCGCATCATTGCTAGTAACATCTTTCAACACAATTTTCTCTAGGAACATATCAAAAATAAAGGGAAGCAACAACGCGAGCTATTGATCTACAACATAGATATGCTAATACTACCAGGACTAAGTTCATGATAAATTAAAGTTCAATTAATCATATTACTTAAGACCTCCCACTTAGATAGACATCCCTCTAATCATCTAAGTGATCACGTGATCCAAATCAACTAAACCATAACCGATCATCACGTGAAATGGAGTAGTTTTCAATGGTGAACATCGCTATGCTGATCATATCTACTATATGATTCACGCTTGATCTTTCGGTCTCAGTGTTCCGAGGCCATATCTGCATATGCTAGGCTCGTCTTAACCTGAGCATTCTGCGTGTTCAAAACTGGCTTGCACCCGTTGTAGATGGACGTAGAGCTTATCACACCCGATCATCACATGGTGTCTGGGCACGACGAACTTTGGCAATGGTGCATACTCAGGGAGAACACTTTTTATCTTGAAATTTAGTGAGAGATCATCTTATAATGCTACCGTCAATCAAAGCAAGATAAGATGCATAAAAGATAAACTCACATGCAATCAATATAAGTGATATGATATGGCCATCATCATCTTGTGCTTGTGATCTCCATCTCCGAAGCACCGTCATGATCATCATCGTCACCGGCACGACACCTTAATCTCCGTCGTAGCATCGTTGTCGTCTCGCCAATCTTATGCTTCCACGACTATCGCTACCGCTTAGTGATAAAGTAAAGCATTACAGCGCAATTGCATTGCATACAATAAAGCGACAACCATATGGCTCCTGCCAGTTGCCGATAACTCGGTTACAAAACATGATCATCTCATACAATAAATTTTTTGCATCATGTCTTGACCATATCACATCACAACATGCCCTGCAAAAACAAGTTAGATGTCCTCTACTTTGTTGTTGCAAGTTTTACGTGGCTTCTACGGGCTTAAGCAAGAACCGATCTTACCTACGCATCAAAACCACAACGATAGTTTGTCAAGTTGGTGTTGTTTTAACCTTCGCAAGGACCGGGCGTAGCCACACTCGGTTCAACTAAAGTTGGAGAAACTGACACCCGCCAGCCACCTGTGTGCAAAGCACGGCGGTAGAACCAGTCTCGCGTAAGCGTACGCGTAATGTCGGTCCGGGCCGCTTCATCCAACAATACCGCCGAACCAAAGTATGACATGCCGGTAAGCAGTATGACTTATATCGCCCACAACTCACTTGTGTTCTACTCGTGCATATAACATCAAACCATAAAACCTAGGCTCAGATGCCACTGTTGGGGAACGTAGTAATTTCAAAAAAAATCCTACGCACACGCAAGATCATGGTGATGCATAGCAACAAGAGGGGAGAGTGTTGTCTATGTACCCTCGTAGACCGAAGCGGAAGCGTTGACGCAACGTAGAGAAAGTAGTCGTACGTCTTCCCGGTCCAACCGATCCAAGCACCGTTACTCCGGCACCTCCGAGTTCTTGGCACACGTTCGGCTCGATGACGCTCCCCGGGCTCCGATCCAGCAAAGCTTCGGGGAGGAGTTCCGTCAGCACAACGGCGTGGTGACGATCTTGATGTTCAACCATCGCAGGGCTTCGCCTAAGCACCGCTACAATATGACCGAGGTGGAATATGGTGGAGGGGGGCACCGCACACGGCTATGGAACGATCACGAAGATCAACTTGTGTGTTCTAGGGTGCCCCCTGCCCCGTATATAAAGGAGCCAAGGGGAGGGGGCGGCCGGCCAAGGAGGGCACGCCAAGGGGGAGTCCTACTCCCACCGGGAGTAGGACTCCCTTCTTTCCTAGTTGGAGAAGGAGAAGTGGGAAAGAGGAGGAAGAGGGAAAGGAAAGGGGGGGCGCGGCCCCCCTCTCCTTGTCCTATTCGGACTAGGGAGGGGAGGGGCGCGCGGCCACCTCTTGCCTCCTTTCCTCTTCTCCCTTAGGGCCCATGTAGGCCCAATAACCCCCGGGGGGGTTCCGGTAACCCCCCGGTACTCCGGTAAAATCCCGATTTCACCCGGAACGATTCCGATATCCAAATATAGGCTTCCAATATATCGATCTTTATGTCTCGACCATTTCGAGACTCCTCGTCATGTCCATGATCACATCCGGGACTTCGAACAACCTTCAGTACATCAAAATACATAAACTCATAATGAAACTGTCATCGTAACATTAAGCGTGCGGACCCTACGGTTCGAGAACAATGTAGACTGACCGAGACACGTCTCCGGTCAATAACCAATAGCAGAACCTGGATGCTCATATTGGTTCCTACATATTCTACGAAGATCTTTATCGGTCAGACCACATAACAACATACGTTGTTCCCTTTGTCATCGGTATGTTACTTGCCCGAGATTCGATCGTCGGTATCTTAATACCTAGTTCAATCTCGTTACCGGCAAGTCTCTTTACTCGTTTCGTAATACATCATCTCGCAACTAACTCATTAGTTGCAATGCTTGCAAGGCTTATGTGATGTGCATTACCGAGAGGGCCCAGAGATACATCTCCGACAATCGGAGTGACAAATCCTAATCTCGAAATACGCCAACCCAACATGTACCTTTGGAGACACCTGTAGAGCTCCTTTATAATCACCCAGTTACATTGTGACATTTGGTAGCACACAAAGTGTTCCTCCGGCAAACGGGAGTTGCATAATCTCATAGTCATAGGAACATGTATAAGTCATGAAGAAAGCAATAGCAACATACTAAACGATCGGGTGCTAAGCTAATGGAATGGGTCATGTCAATCACATCATTCTCCTAATGATTTGATCCCGTTAATCAAATGACAACACATGTCTATGGTTAGGAAACATAACCATCTTTGATTAACGAGCTAGTCAAGTAGAGGCATACTAGTGACACTTTGTTTGTCTATGTATTCACACATGTATTATGTTTCCGGTTAATACAATTCTAGCATGAATAATAAACATTTATCATGAAATAAGGAAATAAATAATAACTTTATTATTGCCTCTGGGGCATATTTCCTTCACTTTTTGCTTCTTCGGGAACTCAACTACATTCTCAAGGGCTGTTGCACGCTTTCTTTCAGCCTTT